>NC_045763.1:80957052-81017052 GCF_008692025.1 Phocoena sinus | reverse complement strand
TAACAAAGTGAATCAGCTGTACATATGCATATATCCCCATATCTCCTCCCTCTTGCATCTCCCTCCCACCCTCCCTCTCCCACCCTGCTAGGTGGTCGCAAAACACGGAGCTGATCTCCCTGTGCTGTGTGGCTGCTTCCCACTAGCTATTTGTTTTACGTTTGGTAGTGTATATGTGTCCATGCCACTCTCTCACTTCGTCCCAGCTTACCCTTCCCCACCCCCGTATCCTCCTGATATTTCTTAACATGTTCTTTAACGTATTGTATGTAGTGCCTATGTATATGTGCATAACAAAATAAGCCTGGTAAAATGTAATTAATTGGTGTGCCTGCTTTAATAGGAATTCTTCCCCATCAGAAGAAACCTAGAATGGAAGGCCAGAAAGAACCCAGGAGAGGCAAAGACTTTATTGACTAAATGCCATGTCTGTATAGGGGCAACAGCAGGGCTATTGAGGTGAACAAATGAAGCGTCATCAGGGGTTCAGTATCCTTCTGTAGTATTACCTAAGAATGTTGCCATCTTATATTTCTGAAGCACTTTATAGTTTACAAAGGACGTTTGGAATTCCTTTTCTCATTTGATCTTGCCTTGGCTTTAGTCAAGGATGCCTGCTCAGTTAGAAATGTGTTCAGTGAGTATGTGCACAGCTGGAGAATGTGACCCAACACATGCCACCTTGGCCTGTAAGCTGGAGTTTTAAAGAGGCAGAATCATATTGATGAGCTGGTGCCGGTATTATGCACCATTCAGCTGGACATTAATTTCTGACAGAGAGGGTCATAACTGGGAAAAACTGCAGATTTTACTGGCTACTCTTTTTTATGTTATTAGGGGCTTTTTCCCTCTTGAATTTTATAAGCACAATGTGTCTTTTAAAACAATTAAAAAATAATATAGAGCCCTGGGATTTGATGTAAAATTGCATGTTTGTGACTGCAGTGGCACTGGTTTTCAACTACCCTGTAACAAGGAAAGCAAACCCAACTGGAAAGGAGGCAGAGGTGTTTCTCTGCCACATCGCAGCCATATGAAATGAGGTTCTTAACTGAATACCAGGAATGATATAACTTGGAAATTAAACCAAAGATATTTTCCATCAGTGTCAAAAGACCATTTTAAAACACTTTATTCATTTTTCAGATCTCTTTCTTCCTTTTCCCAACGTCACATTTATAGTCTGGTAGAGGGACACAATTGGAAAATTATATATGAAAAAATGAAATTTAAGATATAAAAATTCTGCAATTCTGGTAAATTTTATGTTCACTCTTTCCTTGATCTAAATAGAGTATTCTAAAAATATTACCCATATAGGGGACACATTTTTTTTTTAACATCTTTATTGGAGTATAACTGCTTTACAGTGGTGGGGGACACATTTTTATATACATATTATTTTCGTTTAGAAATTGTGAGCTAGTGAAAAGTGAAAATGACCTTGACTATTGTACTTATTTATTGATAGAAATAGTAGCCTTTTAATATCTGGATTCAGATATCTTCTCTACTAATCACACAACTTTCATAAATTTCAAAACAAGGATTTGGATTGAATGAAAACAGGAAGCTGGTGCTTCCTGTGTGCCCCCTGTATTTGTGTTCATATGGAATATTTACACAATATTCTGACTTGGCTTTAATCTGTAATTCCTGGCTATTATTTCAGTTGCAACTATAATTTTTAGATTAACGGTTATAATTTTGGTAAGGTATACATGAAAAGTATGCTTGAAAGGAGGATCATTAAGCATTCATTATTACCACTCAAATTAGTTGTCATGTGCTATATAACAGTTACCCATTATCATCTCACTAGTTTAGGTTCAGCAGCAAGTGAACAGCAATATATAGCTCATATCAGCAGAGTAATTTTTGTTGGGGAACAGAGAGAGAAATGATTTTAAAACCCATTTGACATACTTATGTTGACAAATTATTTAAAGGAATTACTGCTCTGTCAATAAACATGTTTGTGTATTGAATAGGATTGTGTTTGGATTTACTTCTAGCTGTTTAATTATTCTATGATTGTGAAAAACTGCTTATTCATATGATTATGAGTAAAAAAAATAGAAAATACAAAGGTTGAGGTGTTTTAGTCTTTTGCAGACACCTAACCTTGCCAAGAAAAAGCACTTTTCATTTTTGTAAGCAGGCATTGAAATCTTGCTTTTTCAATGAAGCTAGCTTGTATAATTTGTTAGTTTTCCCCATCTGGTAACAAATTATTCTTAAGGAAGAAAAAAGCAGAAAGTAAAAGAAGAGATGGATTTTTATAAATGTTGTGGGTAAACATGCATAGAGATGTCTCCAACTCATTTTGGAAAGATGTGAAGTGAAAATTAATAAATATAAACATATTTTAGTGTAAGAAACATTTTGCTTTTTTCTTTCAAATGCCTTGGTATGCCAGTCCACTTATGTGAAGACATTAGGACAGCCACATGGTTCTTTTGATCACATATATGAATCATTCCATAATCCTCAGTAATTTAAATTGGTTCTTTTTCCATTGAAAGAAAACCCCATAAATTTGATTCTGATCTCACCTAACTTTAGAGCTTTCTGTCTTAAAGAGTCAAACTGTAGCTGATGAAGACATTTTGCATTTTTCCATATCGCATCTGGCTTCATAATGATGGTTTATTCTATTTTATTTAATATTTTTTTTTCTGCACAGAGGAGAGGAAAAACATATAGGTCCGTGAATCAATCTAGATAATGGGGAAGGCTGAATGTAATAAATAATACAGTAACAACCCTAAACTAATGAGCTGTTGCTAAGGTACATTTTATAGGCTCATCCTCTATATAAAAAGTCACTAATAACCCCTTGGTGTAATCAGATGATAAAGCTTTGCCATAAGGCAACACCTGTGCAATTAGAACTGCAGATTCTTTTGCACGTTTCATTAATTTCAGGATTTTGTAAAGGCACAATGACTACACTAATAATCTAGTCTACTTGACTCCATGTCTACCAGAAACAGTGTCTAATTAGAGAAAGGTAATTAATTAGAGATAAATGGAGCTAATCTGGCTCAGTTAACACTAATTCTATGAATTAAGACATTTTGGGACACCTACTGTCCCGCTGACTGTGATATTTTGCATTAGGACTAGGTTCTAGAGGAATCAAAGTACTGGCGTTTGAGAGTTGAGCAGTCTTTTGATGGCACATTTAGGCATCTGAAGCTGAAGGAGAGTTTTCTTTCATATTGTGTTATTTCACCACCTTTCTATTGCTGCTTGAAGAATTCACTTTGTAGTTATTCCAATCTGTGTTAGTCTCCATATAAATTTTAATAACCTTTGCTATCATTTTTATTATCTGTCTAGCCCACCAGTGGAAGAAAATTGCAAGTTGTTCCCTCTTAAATAAAGACTTAATTGTTACATTAAGGAAATGTCAAGACTCATCAGCCTATATCTTAAAATTCCGATTCTTTAAAGAGAACAAACCTCCGCTTTGCCCTGTTGGACTGAAGATTCAGTGATGTGGGGGGAAGAGCATGGACTTTGAAGTCGAAAGACCTGAATTCAAATTTCTGCTCTCTTACTAAATGAGTGGTCTTAGGAAGATGATTAACCTTCCTGAGTTCCTTTGATTGTAAAATGGAAATAATACTAACTTTACAGGGTTGTCATGAGCATTGAATGACATAAAGGTTGGTAATTATACCTGTTAGGCTGAGAATGAACACATAACCTAGCACCATATCTTGATTGACTATAAGATTAAGTGTCAAAAATGTTACATTTTCGGGACTTCCCTGGTGGTCCAGTGGTAAAGAATCTGCCTCCCAATGCAGGGTATGCGGGTTCAATGCCTGCTCAGGGAACTAAGATCCCACATGCCGCGGGGCAACTGAGCCGTCACACCACGACTACCGAGCTCACGCTCCTCAACTAGAGAGCCTGCGTGCCGCAAACTACAGAGCCCACGCGCTCTGGAACCTGTGCGCCACAACTAGAGAAGAGAAAACCCACACACCACAACCAGAGAGAAGCCTGCACACCGCAACAAAAGATCCCGCATGCCTCAACGAAGATCCCGCCTGCCGCAACTAAGACCTGATGCAGCCAAAAAAAAAAAAAGAGTTGCATTTTCATCTTGACCCTATGATAATCTTTGGGCTATATTTATACATGCAGCAAGGGAGAGATGAAGAATTTTCTCCCAAATAGTGAAATTAAGAAACAATCCTCCAAATTCTTTATCTGTCTTGGTTTTTTATACTGCTGTAATTAGCCCTCTTGGCAAGTTGTTCCACCGTCCACAAGGAATGGACCGTTTGCCCCTGAATTGAACTCTGGGATGTATGTAGCTTAATATGAAGTGGATGTTTGAATCTTTCTTCTATAATTTCTCTGGGCTATGCCCTTTCTTCTTTCTGGTCTCTGTCCTCATGTTTCTGGTCTACTCCTAGATTGCTCTAATAGTCTCCTAATATCTCTGCTTTCATTTCTTTCTCCTATAATTCAGTGTCCTGTAATTCACTGTCACCAACTTAATCTTCCTCACAGAGCACTTTCCTCATTCTCTCTCTTGTCAAGATCGTAAGATTCCTCGTTAAACTGACTATCGTGAAGGCAGTCATAGCATCTAAGTCTGGTCCCTATTATTTATCCAGCCTGTCTCCTGCCCTCCCTTGCCAGTGATGCCTTTTATTCCAGGCAAGCCGGGCTTACTGTTCTTCACCACTCTTATCTTTCCTTTTACGCTCTTGTCTCTACCTGAAATCCTCTCTCCTCTTCTTTCAAGACATTTCAAATCCTGCATTTCCCCTGAGGCCTACCTTGACAACTCTGGCCTACCAAGAGCGTTCTCATGTCTGAAGGCCCATGGCAGCTCTCGATGGCACCACACTGATGAGATGTCTTAGGTCAGGAACCATATCCTGTTCTCCTTGTGTGCAAGGCAAACCTTGCCTGCCATCCTCTTCCCCCAACTTTTACACGGTGCGACCCTCCGGGGAACACAGAACAAAACAATATACATGTAACTTATCTGTGAGGTGTGGCTTGGCCTGGGCCTTGGCTAGTCAGGTCTACATGACTTCTGAAGTAACCCTGGGGCTCTTTGCCCACTTTGGGTTTGGTTCAGCCCTGTGTTGAGCCTTCCTGTTTGGAGAAAAGATTACCTTGATGAGAGGCCTGACTGTAGTCCCTCAGGTTTTGTGTCTAGCTTGTGGGGTATTAGGATTTTATAACATGCAATGGGGGAATGCCAGGAAGTGACTTTTAGTATTTCATGACAATTAGAACATCTAGCAAGCAGTGATACTCCTTCTCCAGCAAACATTTCAGAAAGGGCTGAGTGAGCATGGGCTGGATTAGCATTCACTAGAGACCTTTAATGGAGCTTCCTGGTGAATTCTCTATGTAGGGGATTTTCCATGGAGAGGAGAGTCCATGCCGAAGAAATTGAAACTTGTGTGCGTTAGATGCCCAAGTTGACTGATTGTGGTTGTTGATTCTGAGCTTAACTGTGTGATATGCTTTGCCCAATGAGACAGTAGCAAACATGTAACAGACACAGACTTAAAAAATACTTGGGTACCAGAGCTTGCTCTCTGGCGGCTCTTGGAAACCTGAGCAGCCCTGTGAATGAGCCCAGGCTAGCCAGCTAGATTGTGACCGACATGTGGTCTAGTGTCTCTCTTTCCCCAGCCAAGAGTCAGCCAACCCCAGTAGTCAAATGGCTTAGCTGACAGCAGCTGATTACAGACACACATGTGAGTCCAGTTGAGACCAGCAGAACGATGCACAGAATTGAACTAAATAGTTATTGAATTAAACCTTACGTTTTGGAGTCATTCAATACACAGCAATAGATAACTGACACATGGGTGTAGGCTATTTCACTGCCTCAACTCAGAAGAAACCCAGCGGACATAAAATGTTTGGTCTCCAATCTTGGAAGATATATACGCAGAAGCCTGATGGTACCTTCAAGAGACATAGAGAAGCAAAGAAGCCGTCTCAGTCTTAGGAAGTAAGAAAATGGGTTCAGTTTTTGTCATTTGGGGTTGGTATAGATCAAAGGTCAAGTCAAGACTTCTAGAGAGGTGTTAGTTAGGCTGGAGTTGAAGATCTGTATGCGAGGGACAGCTGAAGTTATAGTATAGGATGAGAATGCAGAGGAAGACAGGCTGGGGACAAAATTTGGTGGGATTCCTACTGTTAATAGCCTGTTTGGAAAGAGACAAAGGAGTCAGAGAAGGAGCGCCAGAGTCAGGAAGCCCAGAATTGTGCTGTGGAAGCTCAGGCTGGGAGAACTTCAAGAAGGACTCTGACCTCTGAGTGGTCAGAGCCAGTTACTAGAAAGGGCAAGCATGGCAGTAATAATGACTGATAGTTGAAGCGTAGTTTATAGTTTACAAAGCCCATTTACATCTCCTCTCAATCCAGTGTTATAGGTAGATTCAGGACCATTATCACACCCATTTTGCAGATGACAAAACAGGCACAGAGCCATTAAGTACTTTACAAATATGACCCATCTGGTAAGATGGCAAATTCCCAATGTCTTAAAATGCCTTCTGAGAGACCACTGGAACTGTAGCTGAATCCGGCAAGAGGAAAATCAGCAGCAGACTTGAAAGAAGCAGTTTTAGGAGAGCTGGGTGTAGGGAGGATAGTAGTTGGGTAGGATCAAGATTGCATGGAGATGCTGTAGAGGGTATGCGAGGTAATGAACAGAACACTGTTGACTTGATAAGAACTTGAGGGGATGCCAGGTTTGAAAGGAAGGGAAGGGTAACAGAAATGAATTTGCAGATAGAAGGAGAGGGAGAAGTGGAACATCAAAGCAAGAGAGAAAATTTAAAAAGGGGAAACAAAAAGAATAAAAATAAAGTAAACGAGAGAAAAATTTTAAAAGCAGTTCGTGAAGGTATAAATGCCAGTATCTCTAGGCGAGCACAGGTGAAGAAAGGGCTTAGACTCAGGAGGGGCTGAGAGACTGGTGGGAAGGAGAAGAGAGGGAGATGACAGGCAGAGACTCGTAAGGTAGAGAGGAGGGAATCTTCAAATCCTGAGAGAACTTTCACTCCAGGAAGAGCCGTTTGCCATCTCAGGGAGTGACATGCATCTACCTCTATGATGAGACAATTGAAAGGTATCTGGAACTGCCTTCATGAAGCAAATTGCCCTTCCCAGCAGAGATATGTAATCTTGTGATGGAAAAAAAGTTTTCTTGGGATAAGGCCCCTGCATGACTACTGTGTGTGCGTGCGTGTGCGTGTGTTCATGTGTGTGTGTACACACTGGGCAAGAGCAAGGAAGTCTGGGATCTGAGAGACAGGGCCCAGGAAGTAAGGGGCATCAAACATAGTTAGTTAGTCACTGCTTTGCCTGGGACCCAGGGAGGTCCTGAGAGGTGAGCAGATGCCCTCTAACATGGAGGAAAGCCTGATAAAAAACACCTTCTTACCCAGTTCTTGGAAGTTTATCATCATGACTGCCTTCCAGTGACTCAAGGCTTTTCTGCTTCAAGACAGGTGCTTCTGGGAGGAGTAACCCACTACATCTTAGGGTTTCCTGGACTTCCTGAGAACAACTTTTGTTATATGATGAGGATGAGGGCAGATGGGGATGTATACAGGATACAGAAAGAGAATAGAAATCACCCAAGCCTACTACATTCTTCACATCCTACCGCTCATGCAAGAAGTTCTGTGCATGCTCCCAGATCTCTCACCTTAATCCCCAATACCAGCATAATCACAGCTACTCTCTCCAGATGCCTCTGCAAGGTGCCTGGTACATCGCTGGTGCTCAATAAATATACGGATGAATGAATGAATAGCTTCTCAACTGGTCTGTTCATTCAGGTGTGGTCCCTGCAGCCCATTTGTCAGCATGCTGCTTTCCTAATAATCCTTCTAAAGCCCAGTTTGATCTATTCAAAATCTTTCATGGCACCATGTTACTTACAGGATCAAGTCCAAACTACTTAGCTTGGAATACAAGGTCCTTCGTGATCCCACTCCTACAGCCTCTCCCCTACCCAATCTGGCATCTCACAGAAAGTCCCACATGTGCAGGTACACATTGACACACCCCCCCAGACTCAATCCGACCAGACTGAACTGCTTCTAGGTCCATGTTCACCTGAGATGTTTATACTATACGTTGTCTGAGTTGTTCCTTCCTGGAACCCTCTACCCTATCATGTGTCCACCTGGTAAACGTCTACATGTCCTGTCAAGGTCAGTTTAAATGACTCCCTCCTCAATGAAGCTTTCATGAGTTCCTAAACTGAGGTAACCGATTTCTTATCATTGCCCTCCCTGTATCTAGCTCTGTAATTGTACCAGTCACAACTGAATGGCATTTATTTGTGGGCATGAATATCTCTCCACCATTGATATCATCATGACCACTTATATCTTGTCATTATATCTTCATACCAGGCATCTGATATGCTCTTAATAAATGTTTAATTGAGAATTTAGACTGAGACTGCTTAAGGCCAGATTCCTTTTCTTCTCCCTTTTTTCAAAAATTTTTCCCGGTATAGCATTATCTCAGTTACTTTCTTTGTAAAATAAGAGCATAAGTAAAACTATGAGTCCTTTGTAGATTGCCTAGCTGAACATCTGACCCCAGAGAGAAACCCTCCAAAGGGCCATCCACTTCCACTCTCTGCCTCTGGAAATGCCCTCAAGCCACATGTCTAGTGCCTGGGAGAGTGCAGCAGGTACCTGCATCCTTCCCCCTGCAGAGGCTGTTGGGCAGAAGGCAGCCTTTGTTTCTCCCAGGAGTGTGCTCTGACATTTGTTTGCATCTGGCCTTGGAGGGGCAGGCAAGCGAGGCCCACTAGAAAGATGCACAGCAACTATGAGGCTCCTACCCATGACATCATTTCTGCTTCACCTTGTCTTGGAGGCTTTCGTTTGCTGTTCGCTTCCATTATTTCCAGGTGGGCTTCTTTGCGATGTAAGTTCAGTCTATTATCTGGCCCACATCCAGAGAGTTTACAGACACAACTATTTGCTAAAGCAGTCCAACAAGATGTCCCCAGAATAGAATCTCTATCCTTAAAGACAGGAGTAAGTTTTCCATTCTCCTCTAGGTTTCCTAAGAAGCCAGAAGGCTGGCTTTGATGTGACCTACATATTCTAGTGCCTCTTTAGGAAGGAGCGCTCACTCTCCACATTATTCATAGAGACAGTCAGCTTTTCAAATGGGACACTGAAGCAAAACAAACAGCACAGGGGTAGACAAATGTCAGCAACCACTGCCGTCGGCCTCGCAAGATCAAGTTCTGAATTCTCTTCCACGGGGCAACTTAATCCCTCTTACATCTGAGAGTGAAGTTACCGAAGGGAACAGAATCCTAGCTACCTAATCAAACTGTGTGCTGGGAGCCGAAGCCACTGCTTCCTGGATGATTTCCACAGAACCAGGTTCTTTCATCCATCCTAGTACAGACATGTGCTTCAGTGAGCAGCAAGTGACTTTCCCATTGGGGTGGACTGACATTATCAAGGGCCAAGTTTTAAAGGCCAGAAAATGCCTGAATCTTGAAACCTGCTGAGACAACTGAGTCAAGGCCCCAAACACTGGATTAGGGCTCAAACGACCTTTTGGTTTGGGTTTAACAATGTTTTTTGTCATGCCCTGTCAATTATTATAGAGGACCCGTGACTCAGTTATATCCTATTACGAAGTGAATATTCCTATTGAGCTCTTGGTTATTTAACAAGCCACACACATCTGGCAGAAACAAAGGGTTTATCGGAAATATTTCTTCACGGGGAAAAAAATACATTCTCTTTCTAGCATGCTGGAAGAGTTCACATAAGTATTCTTCTCATAGGCCGGCCAAGGAAGGGAAAGCATTGTTGTGAGAGAAATTTAACTGCATTGCAGTTGCCAAATATTTAATACTTTAAAGAGGAAGTTCTAAAATTTAATAGTTGATTTTATTATTACTCTTTGGATATAATTAACTAGGGATGCTCTTTAAACTGCTCTGTTCTGGCTATCGAAATGGATTTTATGGTTTACACTGGGGGAAAAAAAATTCGGTCAGACCACGGGCTGCTCCCTTGGTGCGCATTATTAGAGCCTTCTTAGAGACAAGCAAGCAATTTTGCTGTCATTGGTCTTGTTCAAATAGAGTATGTTTACCTATGCAATACTCTCGGGAAAGGGTGTCAAAAAAGGATCACCAGTGAGTGGCTGACATGGCTCCTGCCTACACGTCGAAAAAGCTCCTCAAATAGCAAATGAACACATATATTTCATTTTTTATGTGGCTGATAAAATGTTATATCATTAAGTGAAAAGAACATAATTGTCCCATCCAAGTTCAGTTTAGACCTCACTTTCGCTTCTAATACAAATGAGGGCCCTGCGGCTCCACAGCGCATGCTATATAGACACCAAACAGCCGTTCAGGACTCGAGGGGAAGCAGGTCTTTACACACTGAACGCCAACTCTTTAACGGGCTGTCGGGCATATTTCCCATCAGTTCCCAGATATTGAAGTACTAAGTGGGCTACACTGAAAGCTGAGTCTTTCTGAATGTTTAACTTCGTATTGTTATATTTCAAGCGCCAAATTCTCCTCTCTGCTCCATCAAATCTACGCGTCCATTCACTCGTTTATTCAACAAATATTGAACAACAAATGACAAATATGCAACAGGCAGTAATCTGGGCTCTTGCAAAAAAGTGCACAAAACAAACAAGGCACCTGCCCTCAAGGAACTTACAATCTTGTGAGGATGATAAATGAATAAGGAAGCAAAAAAATCTGATCACAAATCAGAAATGCTATGGAGAAAGATTTAGTGCTGTAGTCAGAGAGAACTTCAGCATTAAGTCTTGGTTTTCTCATGTATAAGTTGTAAATAATGAGACCTACTATATAGAGTTCGAAGATTAAATGTAACAAGACAGTGTAGATACATTTCTTAATGCTGTGCTCAGCATGAGGCAGGAGATCAATCATGTAATTGAATACATGGGGAGGGTCTGTGGTGTGTTTGTCCGTGACTTGAAGATTGGGTAAGGGTTCCCCAGGGCTGAAATTCAGCCTTCACATTTTAAGGCCATGTCATAGAGAACTAGTTACTAGTCATTCTTGCCATTTATTTGGAAGCATAAGCATGACAGTTTACCGATTAGTTTCTCCTGAAGTATTCACCTGGTGTTTTGCTTACAAATTCTTTCAGCTCCTTTGAATGGCATAGTTTTCCCTAGGGGCCTTTTCAAGGAACCTCTCACAGTAGAGACGTATCCTCTCACTCCAGTTTTACTGGCAGTATAGATTCTTTTGTAAAGCACCTGATTCCTAGGGTTCTTTTTTACCTCCTGAGATCTAGAGAGATCCTTGACTTGGGATATCCTACTTACCAGAGATTTATTAACCATTTGCTATGCACCCAAATTTAATTTAATCCTTAAACAGCCTTGTGAGGTGTGTATTATCATTTGCATTTTTAAAAGATGAAGAAACAGGAGCTCAAGGAGGTTAAGTAGGTTGCTCAGGGTTATAAAGCTAAAAAGTGATATAGACAGAATTATTTTATTAATCCATTTATTGAGTACCTGCTATGTTCCAGGCCTATCCTGGGGTGGGTGGTAATGATATACCATTGAAGGAAACATGTGGGGGAAATGGACAGTTAAATAAGAAGTGTGAGGATGCTGTGAAGGAGGGACAGAGGAGAGAGGGAACATGTGACAGGGGGACCTACAATTGTAGGCTTCTGTGAGGAACACCTTTGAGATTCAAAGGATGATGTAGGCAATGACTGATTCACTTTGTTATAAAGCAGAAACTAACATACCATTGTGAGGCAATTGTACTCCAATAAAGATGTAAAAAAAAAAGAGTCATGTACCAAAATGTTCATTGCAGCTCTATTTACAATAGCCCGGAGATATATATATATATATTCTTTTAATGCTTACATCTATTGCTTTCCCATTTTACAGAGGTGAAAACTGAGGCATAAAAAGGTTACATTGGGGGGTCAGATCAGCCTGATCTCTACTTCTACAGAGGTGCTGAAGAGATTGAAAAGGAAGAGCTGGCGGTGGCTGGAAAGGGTGTGACCCAGGAGGAATTTCCAGGTGAATGGACTGCTCCAGCTCCCAAGAATTTACTGTACTCTACCTGAGGTTGCAGACAGGTCTGCAGGTGCCCTCTGTGGCCATCCAGCAGTTCCCTCGTGAAGACTGCGGCACTCAGCTCACTACTGGGGACTGGACTGCAGCTTCCCCTGCTCAGGCCACTGAACAGGTTGCTTCCATGTCCTGGCTATTGTAAATAGTGCTGCAGGGGGACCTTGAAGATGGCGGAAGAGTAAGACGCGGAGATCGCCTTCCTCCCCACGGATACACCAGAAATACATCCACACGTGGAACAACTCCTACAGAACTCCTACTGAAGGCTGGCAGAAGACCTCAGACCTCCCAAAAGGCAAGAAACTCCCCACGTACCTGGGTAGGGCAAAAGAAAAAAGAAAAAACAGAGACAAAAGAATAAGGACGGCACCTGCATCAGTGGGAGGGAGCTGTGAAGGAGGAAAAGTTTCCACACACTAGGAAGCCCCTCCGCGGGCGGAGACTGCGGGAGGCGGAGGGGGGAGCTTCGGGACCGCGGAGTAGTGCACAGCGACGGGTGCGGAGGGCAAAGCGGGGAGATTCCTGCACAGACGATCGGTGCCGACCAGCACTCACCAACCCGAGAGGCTTGCTGCTCACCCACCGGGGCGGGCGGGGCTGCGAGCTGAGGCTCGGGTTTTGGTTTTGGACGGAGCTCAGGGAGAGGACTGGGGTTGGCGGCTTGACCATAGCCTGAAGGGGTTAGTGCACCACGACTAGCCGGGAGGGAGTTCGGGGAAAAGCCTGCACCAGCCGAAGAGGCAAGAGACTTTTTCTTCCCTCTTTGTCTCCTGGTGCGCGAGGAGAGGGGTTTAAGAGCGCTGCTTAAAGGAACTCCAGAGACGGGCGCGAGCCGCGGCTAAAAGCGCGAACCCCAGAGACGGGCGCGAGCCGCGGCTGAGGGCGCGAGCCGCCGAGACGGGCGTGAGCCGCGGCTGAAAGCGCAAACCCCAGAGACAGGCGCGAGCCGCGGCTGAGGGCGCGAGCCCCCGAGACGGGCGCGAGCCGCGGCTGAAAGCGCAAACCCCAGAGACGGGCGCGAGCCGCGGCTAAAACCGCGGACCCCAGAGACAGGCGGGAGACGCTAAGGCTGCTGCTGCCGCCACCAAGGGGCCTGTGTGCGAGCACAGGTCACTCCCCACACCCCTCTTCCGCGGAGCCTGTGCAGCCCGCCACTGCCAGGTTCCCGGGATCCAGGGACAACTTCCCCGGGACAGCGCACGGCGGGCCTCAGGCTGGTGCAACGTCACGCCGGCCTCTGCCGCAACGTCACGCTGCCTCTGCCGCCGCAGGCCGGCCCCGCACGCAGTGCCCCTCCTTCCCCCATCCCCCAACCCCCGGCCTGAGTGAGCCGGAGGCCCCGAATCAGCGGCTCCTTTAACCCCGTCCTGTCTGAGCGAAAAAACAGACGCCCTCCAGCGACCTACACGCAGAGGCAGGGCCAAATCCAAAGCTGAGCTCCTGTGAGCTGTGAAAACAAAGAAGAGAAAGGGAAATCTCTCCCAGCAGCCACAGAAGCAGCGGATTAAAGCTCCACAATCAACTTGATATACCCTGCATCTGTGGAATACCTGAATAGACAAGGAATGATCCCAAATTGAACAGGTGGAATTTAGGAGCGAAATCTATGATTTTTTTCCCTTTTCCTCTTTTTGTGAAGGTGTACGTGTATGCTCCTGTGTGACATCTAGTCTGTATACTCTAGCTTCCACCATTTGTCCTAGGGCTCTATCCGTCCATGACTTTTTTTAAAAATTCTTTTTCTTAATAATTAAGTTTAATTGTAATAACTTTATTATACTTTACCTTCGTTCTTTCTTTCTTTCCTTCCTTCCCTCCCTCCTTTAGACAACGAATCACCCCAAATTGAGGAGGTGGTCTCAGGGAGCAGGATTTATGATTTTTCCCCCTTTACCTCTTTTTGTGAAGGTGTATGTGTATGCTTCTGTGTAAGATTTTCTCTGTATAGCTTTGCTTCCAACATTTGTCCTAAGGTTCTATCCGTCCCTTTTTTTTTTTCTAAATATTTTTTAATTCAATAACTATATTATACTTTATTTTATTTTTACTGTATCATCTTTCTTTCTGTCTTTTTTTCCTTCTTTCCCTCCTTCCTTCCTTCCTCCCTCCCTCCCTCCTTTCTTTCCTTCTTTGCTTCTTTCTTCCTTCCTTCCTTTCCTCCTTTCCTTCTTTCTTTCCTCATACTTCTACTAATTCTCTCTACTTTTTCTCCCTTTTATTCTGAGCCGTGTGGATGAAAGGCTCTTGGTGCTCCAGCCAGGAGTCAGGGCTCTGCCTCTGAGGTAGGAGAGCCAACTTCAGGTCACTGGTCAACAAGAGACCTCCCAGCTCCACAGAATATTAAACAGCGGAAATCTCCCAGAGACCTCCATCTTAACACCAGCACCCAGCTTCACTCAACGACCAGCAAGCCACAGTGCTGGACAACCTATGCCAAACAACTAGCAAAACAGGAACACAACCCCACCCATTAGCAGAGAGGCTGCCTAAAATCATAATAAGGCCACAGACACCCCAAAACACACCACCAGACGTGAACCTGCCCACTAGAGAGACAAGATCCAGCCTCATCCAGCACAACACAGGCACTAGTCCCCTCCACCAGGAAGCCTACACAACCCACTGAAACAACCTTAGCCACTGGAGACAGACATCAAAAACAACGGGAACTACGAACCTGCAGCCTGCAAAAAGGAGACCCCAAACACAGTAAGATAAGCAAAATGAGAAGACAGAAAAACACACAGCAGATGAAGGAGCAAGATAAAAACCCACCAGACCTAACAAATGAAGAGGAAATAGGCAATCTACCTGAAAAAGAATTCAGAATAATGATAGTAAGGATGATCCAAAATCTTGGAAGTAGAATGGACAAAATGCAAGAAACAGTTAACAAGGACCTACAAGAACTAAAGATGAAACAAGCAACGATGAACAATGCAATAAATGAAATTAAAATCACTCTAGATAGGATCAATAGCAGAATAACTGAGGCAGAAGAACGGATAAGTGACCTGGAAGATAAAGTAGTGGAAATAACTACTGCAGAGCAGAATAAAGAAAAAAGAATGAAAAGAACTGAGGACAGTCTCAGAGACCTCTGGGACAACATGAAACGCACCAACATTCGAATTATAGGGGTTCCAGAAGAAGAAGAAAGAAAGAAAGGGACTGAGAAAATATTTGAAGAGATTATAGTTGAAAACTTCCCTAATATGGGAAAGGAAATAGTTAATCAAGTCCAGGAAGCACAGAGGGTCCCATACAGGATAAATACAAGGAGAAACACGCCAAGACACATATTAATCAAACTGTCAAAAATTAAATACAAAGAAAGCATATTAAAAGCAGCAAGGGAAAAACAACAAATAACACACAAGGGAATCCCCATAAGGTTAACAGCGGATCTCTCAGCAGAAACCCTACAAGCCAGAAGGGAGTGGCAGGACATACTGAAAGTGATGAAGGAGAATAGCCTGAAACCAAGACTACTCTACCCAGCAAGGATCTCATTCACATTTGATGGAGAAATTAAAACCTTTACAGACAAGCAAAAGCTGAGAGAGTTCAGCACCACCAAACCAGCTTTACAACAAATGCTAAAGGAACTTCTCTAGACACGAAACACAAGAGAAGGAAATGACCTATAGTAGCGAACCCAAAACAATATATAAAATGGAAATAGGAACATACATATCAATAATTACCTTAAATGTAAATGGACTAAATGCTCCCACCAAAAGACACAGATTGGCTGAATGGATACAAAAACAAGACCCTTATATATGCTGTCTACAAGAGACCCACTTCAGAACTAGAGACACATACAGACTGAAAGTAAGGGGATGGAAAAAGATATTCCATGCAAATGGAAACCAAAAGAAAGCTGGAGTAGCAATTCTCATATCAGACAAAATAGACTTTAAAATAAGGACTATTAAAAGGGACAAAGAAGGACACTACATAATGATCAAGGGATCGATCCAAGAAGAAGATATAACAATTGTAAATATTTATGCACCCAACATAGGAGCACCTCAATACATAAGGCAAATACTAACAACCATAAAAGGGGAGATCAACAGTAACACATTCATAGTAGGGGACTTTAACACCCCACTTTCACCCATGGACAGATCATCCAAAATGAAAATAAATAAGGAAACACAAGCTTTAAATGATACATTAAACAAGATGGACTTAATTGATATTTATAGGACACTCCATCCAAAAACAACAGAATACACATTTTTCTCAAGTGCTCATGGAACATTCTCCAGGATAGATCATATCTTGGGTCACAAATCAAGCCTTGGTAAATTTAAGAAAACTGAAATTGTATCAAGTATCTTTTCCGACCACAACGCCATGAGACTAGATATCAACTACAGGAAAAGATCTGTAAAAAATACAAACACATGGAGGCTAAACAATACACTACTTAATAATGAAGTGATCACTGAAGAAATCAAAGAGGAAATAAAAAAATACCTAGAAACAAATGACAATGGAGACACAACGACCCAAAACCTATGGGATGCAGCAAAAGCAGTTCTAAGGGGGAAGTTTATAGCAATACAAGCCCACCTTAAGAAGCAGGAAACATCTCGAATAAACAACCTAACCTTGCACCTCAAGCAATTAGAGAAAGAAGAACAAAAAAACCCCAAAGCTAGCAGAAGGAAAGAAATCATAAAAATCAGATCAGAAATAAATGAAAAAGAAATGAAGGAAACAATAGCAAAGATCAATAAAACTAAAAGCTGGTTCTTTGAGAAGATAAACAAAATAGATAAACCACTTGCCAGACTCATCAAGAAAAAAAGGGAGAAGACTCAAATCAATAGAATTAGAAATGAAAAAGGAGAAGTAACAACTGACACTGCAGAAATAAAAAAAATCATGAGAGATTACTACAAGCAACTCTATGCCAATAAAATGGACAATCTGGAAGAAATGGACAAATTCTTAGAAATGCACAACCTGCCAAGACTGAATCAGGAAGAAATAGAAAATATGAACAGACCAATCACAAGCACTGAAATTGAAACTGTGATTAAAAACCTTCCAACAAACAAAAGCCCAGGACCAGATGGCTTCACAGGTGAATTCTATCAAACGTTTAGAGAAGAGCTAACACCTATCCTTCTCAAACTCTTCCAAAATATAGCAGAGGGAGGAACACTCCCAAATTCCTTCTACGAAGCCACCATCACCTTGATACCAAAACCAGACAAGGATGTCACAAAGAAAGAAAACTACAGGCCAATATCACTGATGAACATAGATGCAAAAATCCTCAACAAAATACTAGCAAACAGAATCCAACAGCACATTAAAAGGATCATACACCATGATCAAGTGGGGTTTATTCCAGGAATGCAAGGATTCTTCAATATACGCAAATCTATCAATGTGATAAACTATATTAACAAATTGAAGGAGAAAAACCATATGATCATCTCAATAGATGCAGAGAAAGCTTTCGACAAAATTCAACACCCATTTATGATAAAAACCCTCCAGAAAGTAGGCATAGAGGGAACTTTCCTAAACATAATAAAAGCCATATATGACAAGCCCACAGCAAACATCATCCTCAATGGTGAAAAACTGAAAGCATTTCCACTAAGATCAGGAACAAGACAAGGTTGCCCACTCTCACCACTCTTATTCAACATAGTTTTGGAAGTTTTAGCCACAGCAATCAGAGAAGAAAAGGAAATAAAAGGAATCCAAATCGGAAAAGAAGAAGTAAAGCTGTCACTGTTTGCAGATGACATGATACTATACATAGAGAATCCTAAAGATGCTACCAGAAAACTACTAGAGCTAATCAATGAATTTGGTAAAGTAGCAGGATACAAAATTAATGCACAGAAATCTCTGGCATTCCTATATACTAATGATGAAAAATCTGAAAGTGAAATCAAGAAAACACTCCAATTTACCATTGCAACAAAAAGAATAAAATATCTAGGAATAAACCTACCTAAGGATACGAAAGACCTGTATGCAGAAAATTATAAGACACTGATGAAAGAAATTAAAGATGATACAAATAGATGGAGAGATATACCATGTTCTTGGATGGGAAGAATCAACATTGTGAAAATGACTCTACTACCCAAAGCAATCTACAGATTCAATGCAATCCCTATCAAACTACCACTGGCATTTTTCACAGAACTAGAACAAAAAATTTCGCAATTTGTATGGAAACACAAAAGACCCCGAATAGCCAAAGCAATCTTTAGAACGATAAAAGGAGCTGGAGGAATCAGGCTCCCTGACTTCAGACTATATTACAAAGCAACAGTAATCAAGACAGTATGGTACTGGCACAAAAACAGAAAGATAGATCAGTGGAACAGGATAGAAAGCCCAGAGATAAACCCACGCACATATGGACACCTTATCTTTGATAAAGGAGGCAGGAATGTACAGTGGAGAAAGGACAGCCTCTTCAATAAATGGTGCTGGGAAAACTGGACAGGTACATGTAAAAGTATGAGATTAGATCACTCCCTAACACCATACACAAAAATAAGCTCAAAATGGATTAAAGACCTAAATGTAAGGCCAGAAACTATCAAACTCTTAGAAGAAAACATAGGAAGAACACTCTATGACATAAATCACAGCAAGATCCTTTCTGACCCACCTCCTAGAGTAATGGAAATAAAAACAAAAATAAACAAATGGGACCTAATGAAACTTCAAAGCTTTTGCACAGCAAAGGAAACCATAACCAAGACCAAAAGACAACCCTCAGAATGGGAGAAAACATTTGCAAATGAAGCAACTGACAAAGGATTAATCTCCAAAATTTACAAGCAGCTCATGCAGCTCAATAACAAAAAAACAAACAACCCCATCCAAAAATGGGCAGAAGACCTAAATAGACATTTCTCCAAAGAAGATATACAGAATGCCAACAAACACATGAAAGAAAGCTCAACATCATTAATCATTAGAGAAATGCAAATCAAAACTACAATGAGATATCATCTCACACCAGTCAGAATGGCCATCATCAAAAAATCAAGAAACAATAAATGCTGGAGAGGGTGTGGAGAAAAGGGGACACTCTTGCACTGCTGGTGGGAATGTGAATTGGTTCAGCCACTGTGGAGAACAGTATGGAGGTTCCTTAAAAAACTACAAATAGAATTACCATATGACCCAGCAATCCCACTACTTGGCATATACCCTGAGAAAACCAAAATTCAAAGAGAGTCATGTACCAAAATGTTCATCGCAGCTCTATTTACAATAGCCAGGACATGGAAACAACCTAAGCGCCCATCATCGGATGAATGGATAAAGAAGATGTGGCACATATACACAATGGAATATTACTCAGCCTTAAAAAGAAATGAAATTGAGCTATTTGTAATGAGATGGATAGACCTAGAATCTGTCATACAGAGTGAAGTAAGTCAGAAAGACAAAGACAAATACCGTATGCTAACACATATATATGGAATTTAAGGGAAAAAAATGTCATGAAGAACCTAGGGGTAAGATAGGAATAAAGACGCAGACCTACTGGAGAACGGACTTAAGGATATGGGGAGGGGGAAGGGTGAGTTTTGACAGGGCGAGAGAGAGTCATGGACATATACACACTAACAAACGTAGTAAGGTAGATAGCTGGGGGGAAGCAGCCGCAAGGCACAGGGATATTAGCTCGGTGCTTTGTGACAGCCTGGAAGGGTGGGATGGGGAGAGTGGGAGGGAGGGAGACGCAAGAGGGAAGACATATGGGAACATATGTATGTGTATAGCTGATTCACTTTGTTGTAAAGCAGAAACTAACACACCATTGTAAAGCAATTATACCCCAATAAAGATGTTTAAAAAAAAAAAAAAAAAAAAAAAAGGTTACATTGAAGCTCATAGTGCTAATGAAGAGTAGCCAAGAAAGTCTGGCTCCGGAGCCCTTAATCTCTGTACATACTCTTCTGCTCTAGCTGTGGAAACAGGAGGGGGATGGCTAAGATGATCACTTAGTCAGTCGGGTTCTTACACGAAGCAATATGGTTGCTCCTCAATTCCCCCTGGTGCTGGTCTTTGGAACCGAACTGCTTCTGAGGGGGCACAGCCCTAGAGGTGAGCATTCCAGTTTGTGGTGACCATCTTGGACCCCAGCGTGGCAAGTGGGGATAGGAGCCTTCATTGTCAGAGACGTGAAACAGCTGAGCAAACCAAGTGACATGAAGGTTTTTTTAAATGAGGGTATTATGATAGGGGATTCTGGGCCTCTAGAACCTTCTTTTGCCCCATTCTTGCTAAATCCTCATTCTGCTAAGCCACATTTGACAGCACAACAGAACTGGGAAAGGCTGAAGTGAGAGCGTATGCTTCTCTGACTTTTTCCTTAAGCAACATAGAAATGATAGTTCTTTTCTGTCACTTCTTATTTTCTGTGCCTCTTTGTTCCCATTAGAATGGATAATTAAGAACTAAGGATAAATCCTCCTTTTTGTTTAAAAACTTTTTTTCCACCGAAGCATAATATCCATAGTTTTTCCTCCCCGATGAATGATATAAACAAGCAAGAGGAAAACAATCCCACACCGTGTATTAAATAAGCAAACCTCTGAACCACCCACATTATTTAGTGAGAGGATTTGTTTCCCCCTGAATCAGATGTTGATCATAATGGTCAAAATAATCCTTGGCACTTTCCCTAAGCTTGCTTGTTATCATTCAATATGTTCAACAGAATTATTAAATTTAAAATAATATGGTGCACCTGGTTGAGATGACGGTGAGAGATTTGGCTTCCTGTCTGTTCATTAAGGATGAATTCAGCCCAAGGGTGTACTACGAACTTGGCAAATAGCATTATAATAGTGAGAGAATATTGCCTATTGGGTAGCAGGAGTTGATGATTAAATTTAAGCGTGTACTGTGCACATAAAACAAATAATGCTCTTTTTTTAAAACTTTTACTGTGAACATTCATCACCGGTGCCGAAGATGCGCCGTTGCTAATTATTGTGTTTTTAACTTGTAATATACTGTAAATTTTATATAATACTACTGTGACCTTATACAGAATAGAAAAGATGACAGGAGGCCTATAATTATTGTATGGGGAAGAAATGCCTGTAATTATCTACTATTTTTAGGACCAGCGTGCATGGCCTCTTAATTTACGTAAGCTTTAGACGTTCACACATTTTCTGTCTTTGCTTGTGGATGATAAATTTTGCTCAAATGAAATCAGAAGACATACCGTTAGATGAGGAGTTAGCCGACTGGGAGCTTGATTACAATGAACAACACAAGCTTTGGCGCCACCTAAAAAAGGGGGCATTTATTTGGATGGGATTTGTTTAAGGCAAGATTCAAAACATTAAAAAAAAACACACCATATTACTATATTGGGCCTGATAACGTGTGATTATTTTTTAGAGAACTGGTTAAATTATCTTGTGGAAAAGCATTAACCTAACAAAGAGAAAACCTCTAGGATATTTATCACATGGAGGGTGATTATGACAGCATGTTCTTATTAGAGATGAATATTTTGTGCTCATTAAGGTTACCCCCTTGAGTGCTCAAGGATGCAAAGTGCATTGCGGTGAAGTACTATAGTTCTATTGTCCTGTGACCAGTTGCTGTTGGCCGGGAGGGTTTCATTCCAAGTTAAGGGGCCTCTCTAAAAGACCCAGCCTTGGCAGGGCCTGTATTTGAGCCACTGGGCAAACGGAAGAGACTGGGAAGTTTTCAATTCGAACACTCCAGGGATTTATCTGCAAGAATTGAGAGTGGTATCAAGAACCCTCTGGTCTCCCAGTGAGGGATAGCAGGTGGGAGGGGCGTGGATGGACTTGGTCCCTGAGAAGCCCCACTTGAAGGAAATACAATACAGGAGATTCTACACCAAAACAACAGGCAAACTCAAACTCAACTCCCTACTTTATGAAGGGATTTTTCACTATAAAAATAATTTTAAATGATTTCCCCCCAAATAGCAAGTTTTCCCGAAGCACATAACAGGTAAATGTTTTGTCTTATTCACTTCTTAGAAAATGATGATTACTTTTATTAGCTTACTGGAAATTACACATATGCAATTACATTTAAAAGGCTGTATGTGATTGTTAAAAAATATCATGAGAAAGATGAAACTTCACCCCAACCCCTCCCTTTCCCTCAAATTTTAAAATCTAAAGTATAGCAGAAAAGCAAGTTAAAAGTTTGTTTGGTTGGTTTATTGGGATTTTAAATGACCATGTAATAGATAATCCAAATGATCAAGAGTTGGCAGGATGTTTAGGTATGCATCATGTCCAAGGGCTCAGAGCCCATAGTATTCCTAACTATACCATACTCATGGGCTAGTCAGTCTAAGTTTTTGCAAATTATGTATCTTTAAAATACAAGGACTGGGACTTCCCTGGTGGCAGAGTGGTTAAGAATCCGTCTGCCAATGTAGGGGACACGGGTTTGAGTCCTGGTCCGGGAAGATCCCGCATGCCCCGGAGCAACTAAGCCCGTGTGCAACAACTGCTGAGCTCGTGTGCTGCAACTACTGAAGCCTGTGCACCTAGAGACCGTGCTCTGCAACAAGAGAAGCTACCGCAGTGAGAAGCCCGCGCACCGCAACGAAGAGTAGCCCCCGCTCGCCGCAACTAGAGAAAGCCCGCACGCAGCAGCAAAGACCCAGCGCAGCCAAAAATAAATATTTTTTAAAAAATAAAATATAAGGATACTTTAAAAAATATATAATCACAATACTATTATTACACCTAAAAAAATCTAACAATTCCCTAACACCATCAACTATCAAGTCAGTGTTCAGATTTCTCTGATTAATTTTTTCTGCCTTTGGTTCATTATTATTATTATTACATTTCATTTGTTTGAATCAGGATCCAGAGAAGGTTCATGTATTGCTTGGTGATTAAGTCTCTTAATCTATAGGCTCCTCTTCCCGTTTTTTTTTTCCCCTTTGTAAATTATTTGTTATAGAAACCCATTCATTTGTCCTGTAGAGTTTCCATATACTGGACATCATTACTAATTGCATCCTTGTGGTACCGTTTACCATATTCCTCTGTCCCCTGTATTTCCTATGAGCCACCTGTTAGATCTAAAATTCAATTAAATTCAGATTTGGATTTTTGGCAAGACTGCTTTATAGATGGTATTGTGTTCTATCAGTAGGCACATAATGTCTACCTCTTTTTTTGTGTCTCTCTATTTGTGATGTTAGCAATTGTTGACTATCGTAGTTTAAATCCATTATTTTATTGAGAATTGCAAAATGGTGATGATTCTATCATTTCATTACCATTTTTTAACTAGACTACTTCTATAGTAAGAAACATTTCTTCATCAGCTGTTTGGTTACCCAGAGTATGACTGGTTTGACCAAAATTCCACTTGCAGGCTTCTCTTTCTTTGTGGAAAAAAATCTTGGAGTTTTGTAGATGTAGAAATCTTTGAGGGTTTTCAGTGAGTTGCTGGAGTGTAAACATCACCTAGTGAATAGGTCCCTTCCACACACTCAGACAATCATATATTCTCCTTGGGGATGATGAATCTCAACCCCCTTCTAGCTTTATTTGCCATTATTTCAACCTTTGAAATGGCGACGATTGTCTCTCTAACCTATATTAGAGTTGCCTTTGTACCTGCCTATCCTTCTATTGGACGTAGATAACTTGAGGGCAAGGTCTCTGTCTGATTCTATGTTTTAAATCTTTCACATGCAATGCAGTACTTGACACGTGGTAAGAATTCAGTAAATATATGTTGTCTAAGAGAATAAATGAATGGTGAAGTCTTGGGGAAAGCACTGTTAGTGCCATGCTGTTGGGCGATCGTCGGCAATATGGTCTGGTAGAAAGTATATTAGTCTGGAATTCAGCTGGACTCTGGCTCATGTCAAAAGTCTTCAACTTTTTGTTATTAGTCGAAATACCCCCAGTTTCTGGTGTGTAAAATAACACCTACCTGCCACTCTCACAAGGTCATCGTCAGGGCTAGCAATCCAGTAGGGGGCTGTGATCCAAGGGCGAGAACTTGGCAGCCAAGCAGGGATCAGCATGCTCAGTGCCCACTAGTTTCCTTTCTTCCCTGAGAAGTCATCTGTAAAATTACAGTAACAATGCTTGCTTCTCTGGGCTTTGGTAAGAATTAAGGTACGTTAAGTAAACCATTAGTAAAAAAAATTGGGGTTATTTTTATGTGAAATTGCTTTGGTAAATTAGAAATGCTGTGCAGATTAAAACATTAAAAGTTATGTTTCCTGTGACCTTTATATTCTCAGTCTTTGGAGCTGTCTTCCTCTTCAAGGTACTTTAGAAGTGATTAAAAAGATGGAATCGTTGTTTAAGTTCTCACCAACTGAGGCTCATCACTGCGGGCCAGGCTGGGTGACTTGCTTTCTCTGGCCCTGGCACTGGCTGGGAGCTGGCTGGAGGAAAGGCCCTGGATGAAAATGTCCCGGCAGCGAGAACATTAACACCCACTCTTGAGCCAGGAGGTAGGTGTTAATGTCTCTAGCTGGATTCCTAGCAGCGGAGATATTTAACACCTTCCTAGGATCCAGGAACCAGGCACCCTCTCTTCAAACCTAATTTGGCAGGTAAAAGGGAGAGAGAGCATTTCCAGGTGACCAGTTGAAGAAGTACAGAAAGCTCTGTGCCACAAAGACAGAAGCCAGTTATTGAAAGATAAACCCTAAATGGAGAAGGGGTCTTCTTTAATGGGGTTGTCTGGTGTATGACTCTGGTGAGACTTTTCCCAACAAACTTCACTTCAGGTGGATGTTAGGAAAGTAGTGGCTCTTGGACAGGGTCAAAATGTATAAAGTGCAGGACGGGTTGGAAATCCATGTCAGGATGCAGCCTTAAACACGATACTGTGACCAGCATAGTTGCCTGAGTGATTCTGTTCCCAGGAGGACCAGGAGTTCCTTTCTGGGGTTCAAAGTGTAAATGGGGGAACTCAGAGGTACAAATTCCTCAGGAGGAAGAACAGAGTGCCTCAACAGAGTTGCCCTTTGAATCTGAGCCCAATTAGCTTGGGTTCAATTTGTAGGATGCTATGGATATCTTAGCCACAAAGTTCATAGTGGAAGTCAGGCCACGCTAAGAGTTAATAAAAACTTCCTATTTTTTTTTTCCTCAGAGTTTGACTGATAGCAGAGGTGAATTTCGACTTAGACTGAGCTTGAAATGTACTTGTTTCCTCTCCAAACCTGAGGCCCATTTGCACAACAAGCAAAAAGGTAAACAACTTCTGTTTAGACTTTCCAAGGTCTATTTCTCTGGATGACATAGAAAGAACTCTATGACACCACCTCACCTAGGAGTGAACCCAAACACTGGGGATCCTTTCAACATCCAAAAAGCGTCACTTCTTTGAAATGTGATGAATTCCTAGAATGACTTTCTCATTTAAATTACATGGGTATCAGAGAAGCCCAGGCCGGGAGGTGAACCAGAGCAAACTCACAATCTTTAACTACAAAAGAAAATGCATATTTTTGATGAGCCTGCCCTGGCTGCCTTCTCAGGCTTTGAATGATGTTTTCTTCCCCTTTTTGCCTACGAGGAATGTTGTAAGTAGGCATAAACAAACGCCTTCATTATTTATCCCAGTCGTGCTGCACTAAATCATTCCATATGTGGGAAATTTGCTATTTTGTTTGGCTGGTAATTGCTTAAGCTAATAGCCTATGAGAGTCTTCCTTGGGGTTAGCACTTGGAATTATCCTAGCGCAAGTGAATACCCATTGGACTGAAGGTGGCTACAAAAACTAAAGCCATGAGATTGGGTAAAAAATCCCTCCACTGCCCTGACCTCTGACACCTTACAGCCCAGGTTCTATTGTGAATGTAAGGACAATCACCTCTCCACTGGGGCTGTGGCCAAGTGTATTATCACTGAGTCCTGAGTGAGTGTCTCTCTTGGAAATCGGACTAATAAGGAGTCTTCTTTCCAAAGTTTCTTCAGAGTGATCATCCCTACTATAGAAGAAATGGTAAAGAGTAGCAGGTTTTCCAAATGAAAACTTTGGCTTGGTTGATTGTCAAATACTGTGTTTTGTGCCATGCTGAGCTGTCATTGAACACTCTGTCATCACATCCCTTTCATGAAATTCCCAGAGACTAAGCTAGAGATCCAGATGGGGTGGACATCTAGCCATCTGTCCCCAAGCCAGCAACATTCCTGATTCTCCTGCTTCTGTCAATGGCACCATTGTCCTAATTACCCGGGCCCAGGGACACCTTTCCCTGAAGAGTCATCCTTTATTGTTCCTTCCAAATATGGTTGTGTCTTTTCTCTCCCACAGGCATCACCCTAGTACAGGCGCACAACCCCAAATGACCATATGCATCCCAACTCATCTTTCTGCCACCACAAAGGGAACACAGTGCCTTCATACTTATTCACTTACGTGGGCTGGGTACCGTGCTAAGTATTTTACATAGGTCATTTTATTTAATGCAAACAACCACGCTAAGAGGTAAGTATTGTTTTTATGCCAATTTTCAGGTACCTTGCTCATGGTCACAAAGCAAGGAATTTGAATCCAAGTGTTGTAAACTGATAGCATTTATGGCCCCAATTCTTCGTCCCTTCCTGTATCCTCGTCCTTTACCATGTGACTTCACAGTTCCCCTGTGAACAGGTGGACTCCGTTTCCCCCACCCCTTGAGGCTGAGCTCAGCCATGTGACTTGCTTTGGCCAACAGGATGATAGCAGATGTCGTACAAGCAGAAGCTTAAAGAAATGCTTGCACATTTTTGCTTGCATTCTTGTTCTCTACCATGGCCACAAAGAAAAATGTCCGGGTCAGCCTGCTGGAGGTGAAAGACCCATCGATTAGATTCAGGTCACCCCAGTTGTCCCGGCCTTGATCACCTTAGATCAGAATATAGCCAGCCAAGACAGCAGAGCTGTCCAGCTGCCTAGGTGTCAAAATTCATTACACAATAACTTTTCATCATATTTCTGTTAAAAAAAACAACCTACCAACCAGTTAGTCAGCCTACCAACCAGTTAATCAGCCTACCCATTCTTTTTTTTTGCCGTACACGGGCCTCTCACTGTTGGGCCTCTCCCGTTGCGGAGCACAGGCTCCGGACGCGCAGGCCCAGCGGCCGTGGCTCACGGGCCCAGCCGCTCTGCGGCATGTGGGATCTTCCCGGACCGGGGCACGAACCCATGTCCCCTGCATCGGCAGGCGGACTCTCAACCACTGTGCCACCAGGGAAGCCCCCCATTCTTTTTTTATAACTCCATCACTTCAGAAATCAATGAAATTGAAAACAGGAAATCAATAGAGAAACCAACAAAACCCACAGCTGGTTCTTTGAAAAGATCAATAAAATCAATAAACCTCTAGCCAGACTGACTAAGACAAAAACAGAGAAGACACAAATTGCTAATATTAAAAATGATAGAGGAAGAATAACTATACATCCCATGGACATTACAAGGATAGTAAAAGAATTCTATGGACAACTGTACACCCACGAGTTCAATGACCTAGATGAAATGGACCAATTCCTTAAAAGACGCAATCTGCCCAAACTCACACAAGAAGAAATAGACAATCTGAATTAGAATATATCAGTTAAAGAGATTAAATCAATAATTAATAACCTTCCAAAACAAAAACTACCAGGCCTGGATGGGTTCATTGGTGAGTTCTACCAAACATTTAAGGAAGAAATGATACCAATGATCTACACTTTTCCAGAATATAGAAGCAGAGAGGATGCTTCTAAACTCATTCTATGAGGCCAGCATTACCTTAATACCAAAACCAGACAAAAACATTGTAAGAAAAGAAAACTGCAGACCAACATTATTCATAAGCATGGATGCAAAAATCCTCAGTGAAATATTAGCAAATAGAATCCAACAATGTATTAAAAGAATCCTATACCATGACCAAGTGGGATTTATCCCAGGTATGCAAGGCTGGTTCAACATTCAAATATCACTTAATGTAATCCATCACATCAGTAGGCTGAATTAAAAGAATCACATGATCATATGAATAGATGCAGATAAAGCATGTGGCAAAATCTATCATCCTTTCATGATAAAAGAAAAAATTCAGAAAACTAGGAATAAAGGGAACTTCCTCAACTGGATAATGACTATTTACACAAAAAAATAAAACCTACAGCTAACATCATGCTTCATGGTGAGAAACCTGAAACTTTTCTGTGAAGATCAGGAACAAGACAAGGATGTCCCCTCTCATCACTCCTTTTCAACATATTACTGAAAATCCTGGCTAATGCAATAAAATAAGAATAGGAAATAAAAGGTGTACAGATTAGGAAGGAAGAAATAAAATTGTCTTTGTTCACAGAAGACGTGATCATCTATGTAGAAATTCTGAAAGAACTGACAAAGAGAAAACCTCTTGGAACTAATAAGCACTTATAACAAGACGGCAGGGTACAAGGTTAACACACAGAAGTCAGTCACTTTTATATATACCAGCAATGAACAAATGGAATTTGAAGTAAAAAATACACTACACTAGCACCCCCAAAAATGAAATGAGATGCTTAAGTGTGAATCTAACAAAATATGTACAAGGTCTATGTAAGGAAAACTACAAGACTGTGAAGAAAGATATCGAAGAAGAATGCAGTAAGTAGACAGTTATTCCATGTCATGGGTAGGAAGATTCAATATTGTCAAAATAGTTCTTTTTAACTTGATCTATAGATTCAATGCAATCCCAATAAAAATTCTAGCCAGTTATTTTGTGGATATTAATAGACAGATTCTAAGGTTTATATGGAGAGGCAAAAGACCTAGAATAGCCATCACAATATTAAAGGAGAACAAAGCTAGAGGACTGACACTGCCCAACTTCAAGACTAACTATGAAGCTACAGTAATCAAGACAGGATGCTACCAGTGAAAGAACAGACAAATCAATGGAACAGAATAAAGAGCCCAGAAATAGACCCATACAAATATAGTCAACTGATCTTTGGCAGAGGAGTAAAGGCAATACAATAAAGAAAAGATAGTCTTTTCAACAAATGGTGCTGGAACAAATGCACATCCACATGCAAAAAAACCAATCTAGACACAGACCTTACCCCCTTCACAAAAATTAGCTCAAAATGGATCTTAGACATAAATGTAAAACACGAAATTATAAAAATCCTAGAACATAACATAGAAAATCTAGATGACCTTGGATTTGGTGATGACTTTTTAGATACAAAACCAATGGCATGATACATGAGAGAAAAAAATTTTAAGCTGGCTTTCATTAAAATTAAAAACAAAAAACCAACTTTTGGTCTATGAAAGACAAATTGAAAAGAACAAGAGAAGTCTCACACTGGAAAAATATTTGCAATAGACATATCTGATAAAGGATTGTTATCCAAAATACATAAAGAACTCATAGAATTCAACAATAAGAAAACAAATAACCCAATTAAAAATGGACTGAAACCTTAATAGACACCTCACAAAAGAAGATATACAGATGACAAATAAGTATGTGAAAAAATGTTCCACATCATGTTATTAGAGAAGTACAAATTAACACAACAACGTGATGCCATTACACACCTATTAGAATGGCCAAAATCCAGAACACTGATAACACCCAGTGCTGGTGAGGATATGGAACAGTAGGAGTTCTCGTTCATTGCTGGTGAGAATGCAAAATGGTGCAGCGACTTTGGAAGATAGTTCGGCAGTTTTTTACTCTTACCATACGATCCAGCAAACACACTTGCTGATATTTATCCAAAGGGGTTGAAAACATGTCCACACAAAAACCTGCTCATGGGTGTTTATAGCAGCTTTATTCATAATTGCAAAAACTTGGAAGCAACTAAGACATCCTTCAGTAGGTGAATGGATAAATAAACTGTGATATGTCCAGACAATGGAATATCATTCAGCCCTAAATAGAAATGAGTTATCAAGCAATGAAAAAGCATAGAGGAAACAAATGCATATTACTAAGTGGAAGAAGCCAATCTGAAAAGGATATATGCTGTGTGATTCCAACTCTATGGCATTCTGGAGAAGACGAAACTTTGGAGACAGTGAAAAGATCAGTAAGTGCCAGGGGTTGCGGAGGGATGGATGAATTGGTGAAGCACAAAGAGTTTTTAGGGTAGTGAAACTACTCTGTGTATTTCTATAATGGTGGACACATGTCATCATACATTTGTCAAAACCCATAGAATGTACAACACCAAGACTGAACCCTAATGTAAACTATGAACTTTGGGTGATTGATAATGATGTGCCCGTGTAGGTTCATCAGTTGACATGATAATGTGGTAGGCTTATCCGTTATAACAAATGTACCACTCTAGTGGGAGATGTTGATAGTGGGAGAAGCTGTGTGTGAGGGGGGACAGGGATTACATGGAAACTCTGTACTTCTGCTCAAATTTGCTATGAACTTAAAACTACTCTAAAAATAAAGTCTATGTAAGAGGGGAAAAATAAAGAAACCAATTAGCTAACCAAAGGAAAAAAAAAGATTACAGATCCCAGCCTTAGTCTTGCCAGAGTGGCCCTTTACCCTTGAAACCTTGCTTTCTCAGTGTCCCGTCACAAACTTCTGATCTAATCAAAGCAGCCTGTTCAGGATCCCCCAAATATTCCTTGATTTTTTTTTCCCCACTGTCTTCCCAGCTCACAGTGTCCTCTCCCCCTGGGGAGAGTGAGCCCATTTCCAAGACCAATGATCTGAGAGCCTTTTCCTGGGGTAGCAAGCTCTCAGCCCGGCATCTCTCTTCTTCCCTCAGAGCTCTAAAGCAGAGCTCAACTGGGTGTAATGAGGGAGTGTCAAAATTTGATCATGGTGATGGGAGAGGGTATTGCAAAAGCTCCCCCGCTGACTCCATGCCCCCTTCCCCACCCAGCCCAGCCATACCCACACTCATTGAGAACCACAGCTCTAATAGTTAGACTTTTCTTTTCTTTTCTTTTCTTTTTTTTTTGTGGTACGTGGGACTCTCACTGTTGTGGCTTCTCCCGTTGCGGAGCACAGGTTCCGGACACGCAGGCTCAGCGGCCATGGCTCACGGGCCCAGCCGCTCCGCGGCATGTGAGATCTTCCCGGACCGGGGCACGAACCCACGTCCCCTGCATTGGCAGGCGGACTCTCAACCACTGCGCCACCAGGGAAGCCCTAGTTAGACTTTTAGTGCAAGGAAATATCTGTCCCCTCAGCTAGGTATATTCCACCGGGGAATCAGATTCTTTTTCAATATACCTTATTATGCAGATATTTCAAGTAAAAAGTACTTTGCCCTGGCCTCAAATTATCCCAGCCATGATCTCAATCTGATCGTTTTGTTTTAACAGTTCCAACCTTAGAATATTCAATTCCACCTTGTTCTGTACAGAAGTCTGTGTATCCATAAAAATAGACCATGTTTCTTTGTCCTTGTGGGTCTTGATAAGTATACAGGATTTTGATACTGTGTGTGACACGTGTATTTATTGTGCATGCAGGTACACACACGCATAACATACTAACTGAATTAATCTAAGAACACGAATATTTTGCGGGCTACAGGAACACATACTAAATATCTAAATCTACAAACTGCTGACCAACAGCACCTTTCCTAACAAAGAGAGCAGTTTAATAACAGTGTTAGAAAGCTGGCAATATGTTTGTTAAAATCTTTAATTTCCCAAAAGCCTCTGAAGGCAAAAGGTGTAAATGGAGAAACTGTCCCAGCCTGCGTGCTCCGTGATGGCTCTGTTCCAAGCCCAGATGGGCTGGTGAGGAAACTGTGAATGGACAAATGATAACAGACTACTCTGTAATTCCAACAACAGCTCATTAGCAATCTGTCAGAGATTTTAATATGTATACTCGTGACAATGCAGAAATCATACAATGGTTACACGATCGTGCTCGTGTCTAACTGAAAAGGCTATTGTAAACGGATTGGCAAGCTGGCTATAAATAAAACTGTAATGTCGCTAGAAGCACAGGCATATGGATATTTGCGCTCTTGTTGGAAAAGGATGATTTTGTGTGCTCTTAGGCCATCACAAGAAGCTGAGATAACAATGGTTTCGTGATGGAAATCATTAATAAGTAAACAGCTAGGCCAGCATGGTGGGAAATGTGAGGGACATAAAGCCATACGGGTTTCCAAAGAATGAACAGTGATATTTCTCAGTTCTGAAAAAGACTGTGTCAACAATTTAAAATTCCCTTGGATCACAAACCTGGTTTCCAAATGATTTTAAACTTGCTAGTTAGTGGTTCAAATCGTTGCCATTGAAAATGTATTTATTAAAAAGAAAAAGTGTACACAACAGCCTGGATTTAATGGATAATCAGGGTTTGGTCTCTGAAGGGAGAAACAGAATGAACATTTATGGAGCATCTATTATATGACAAGTACTTCACACTTGTGATTGTATTTAATTTTCACAACCCTGTTAAATGAGATATAGAGGAGATATTTTCCCCCATTTTACAGGTGTAGAAGTAAATGAGCCCCAGAGAGATTACATGACTTCATGAAGACAGTAAAGCTAGTAAGTGGAGATGATTCTATTTGAACTTAGCTCGGTATGGTTCCAAAGCTAATCTTCTTTTTCCACTGCATTACACTGCCTCTCAAGTTGTCTGTCGTGCACACTGGGGAGTAGCCTTTTAGGATCCTTATTACTTACTGTGGACAGGCACAAGGGCCCTGGAGATTTAACTGGGCTCCACTTAGATGAAGGTATCCAATTTTGCTGGCACAAATGGACACTGACATTTTTAAAGTATCTACTTTTCAGTCTCTTTTGGGGCAATATCTGTGCTTCAGTGTTGGGACATTGCTGCACGTGACATGAGGAGTTAAACTAATGATCTATAAAATCCAGTCAAAAATAGTTTTGAAAGACTACATATATTATATTATTCCATTTATATAAAGCTCAAAAACAGATCAAATTAATTAAAACTGTTTGTTAGAAATCAGGATGGTGGCTACATGGGTAAAACTGCAAGCAGGCACCAGGGGATTCAGGTATTCCTCTGTTTCTAGATCTGGATGCTGGTTGTACCACTGTGTTCACTTTGTGAAAATGCACAGAGTTCATATACTTATGATTTGAACACTTTCCCAAATGTACATCGTACTTCAGTAACATTTACCAAACAAATAAATGGAAGACAGCATTTTTCCTTACATGATTCAAATTGGATGCTTACATGATCAATTCTCATACTTTGTGGGCTTGTGCAAAATTGTTCTTAGGTGAAGCTTATAGTTAGAAATCTTCTCCGTCTGGAGTTTGGAGATTCTAAGCAGGGGAATATGTGCCTGCCTTTGTGTGAATGAGTGTATGTACTGTTACTTAAGCATATGCTCTGATCCTGGAAATGGAGTGATACGTGAGTTCTTTCTTACTCTCAACTCTCAAACTCCTGGAAACCCTGGGGTGGATACAGGATGCTGGTCAAATGTGAATTTTTCACGGGTGGAGCTTGGGGATATAGCCGTCTCAGGTGGTGACCCCTTGTTGGCAGCAATCTCCTTTGCAAATGGCAGTGGGAGGCACCTTCCCCTCTCAAGAGCTAACTTGTCCCGCCAAGGTGTTGAACCCACTCTTACCTTGCGTCTTGCTCCCATTTCTCCTCAACTCAGCTTATTGCCAGGTTCCAGTAGAAGAGACAAGGGGTTGCTTGGGGAGGATTCATGTTTCCCACCTACTGATTCTGAGGGCTGAGTCTGAGGGCTCTTTGGCAGATTTGCTCTGTTCGCCCATACCTCAAACACACTTCCTACCTTAGAGCATATACGCAACTTCATGACAGTCTTTTTTCCCTACAAGATAACTACAAATGAGATAGATTGTTGAAATGCTGCACGGGCATAGCCTTTGACAAAGTAACACGGCGCAGCCTTCGACAAAGTAACAACCTCCCTTCTAGAACTTTATTCTAAAGAAGTCATCAGACAAGTTTCTAAAGATGTATATTTCTCAAAGTGTGGTTTGAGGAATACCAACATCAATATCACCTGTAAAATCCTGGTAAAATGTGGATTCCTGGCTCTTACACCTTTCTTATTGAAGCAGAATCTCAGATGTGGAGATTTTAAATCTCCGTGCATCCCTACATTTAGAATACCCCAGATGATCCTTAGTCACGTTAAAGTTTGAGGATCGTTGCTGCACAGCAGGGATGTTCTTGCAATATTATGTAAAAGAGGAACAAAAAAGAGGGGAGCCTACATGTTGGCCAGAAGAGGATTAGTTAAAATAATTTACAATAATATTCTGCAGGTCCGAACATGTGATGTAGATTCATATTTATGGACATGGAAAAATAGTTACAACAAATTGCTGAATGACAAAAAGCAGGTTATACTACAGTGTATTATAATCTGATAACATTTTTGTTTCTAAATACGTGTGTAGATGATACCAGAATACCAACAATGCTTATCTCTGGATGATATCCTTATTTTTCATTGCTTTCCTCTATATCTTCTGATTTTTTTCAATGAACATGCAAAACCTATTACTTTTATATTCTAGTAACTCAATAAAGCTATTTAAAAAACAGAAAAAGAAAAGTATTTTTGATTTCTTGGACACGTACTACAGGTATACCATCTCAGTGAAATTTGTGGCTGGTTAATTCAGAAGATAGCAACGGCTATCTCATCCTTTGAAGATGTGAAATGTCTCGAAGACGCTTCTCTGTTGGTCCATCGATCAGCCAATATCGCCCTTGAGTAGAACCTTCTGAACACAACATTGGCTTTAAAGCTGATGTTTTGTATCAGAGGGAGTTTTACTTATTAGAACTAGTGTCTTTTGTGGAGGTTAAGAATGGTGTAAGGCTGAGAAATGCATTCTCTGATTTTGAGAAGTGAATCTGGTGCTGAAAGAGAAACTGCCTGACTCTTGCATATAGGAGAAGATTTGCAGCAGTGGAAAAGAGAACTGAGGAAAAGGACAGGTCATTGAATTGCAGCTGTACCCTGCTTTTTATGCTTGCTTTCTACCTTTTGCCCCTAAAGTGTCTTTTTTTTTTTCTTTCTTTTTCATCAGCTTATTATTGTAATGAAAGAGAGACAAAACGAGATCCACTGAAAATTCTGGTATTTTGCCTCTCAGACCACAGTCTCGAGAGTGCATTTTTCTTAATCCAGTTCTGTTTTAAATGTTGTCAGGATGTACCATAATTGGGTTGTGGTAAATGACACTGGAACCACATTGCTACTCACTCTGGAAATGATATGAGCTAAGCGTGCTGCTGATCAAATGCATGTCTGCATTAAAACTATTACAGGCAGAATGCCTCCATGGGATTCTTTCCTCCTAATAGTTTTCCAGGGTTTATGCTGAAAGGGTTCTGTCAATCAAGTCTGAAAATCAGCTTAGCAACCTGACTTGGGTTAATAAAATGCAGCTGGCAGGATCTCAGCTCAGAGGCCACCGTTCCCTGGTTCCGACATTATAAAGCCCCACTAAAAATGCCTCATTATAATTGATGCTCACTGATAATACACCTTTTTTTAAAAAATGCAAAGAGTACCTCCAGAAGGAGTCTTTGCCTTACACAAGCCTGCTAGAAGAGAGACACATATCAAAGACAGATAGTGAAGAAGAAGTAGGACAGGCTAAATGTATTTTCACAAGTGCCCTTGAGATGGACTTGATGCAGATTCTGACTTTATTAGGTGGCTTGGGGGTCAGGAAAATGTGCCAAGAATCGATATAGAAATAGGAATATTGCCCAGATTGTGTGATTGTGAAGGGGGCTCTGATAGTACTGTCACCAATAATGGGAAGATGAGAATTCCAAATGAAAAAATTTATTTTACCAAGGAAAACAAGATGTCACGATGCAGAAAGCCTGTGACAACTTATCCACCAGTTAGGACAGAACAAAAGCCTCTTGAATCATTAAGTCACTACCTGACTATGTAGCCCCAGGACCAACGTCTCTCAGTTCTTCTAAGACTAAAACTTCTAGGCCAGTTGATTCCACTTCTCTTTGAATAGAAAAAACCTTCTCTCCTGGCTTCTTGGACAGAGGCACCCACACTAAAACGCTCCACAGTAAAAGGACATTCGGGAGGTCAAAGTGCGGGAGTGAAGCTTCATGGTTTTTAAGCAAACTCTACTTTCTGCTGGCTGACTCTGAGGAAGGAGAAAATGGAATAGACAAACAAAGCCTGAGGTGAGGGGCGTCGGGGAACTCTCGGTGTGGTGGAATATCATTAAGGTGTATTTACAAGCCAGGAAATTGAGGAAGAAACTTTGCTAATTATACTTCAACGTTGTTTCTTTGAATCTCTACTCAGAGACAGCTGGGGTGATTTCACAGGAAGGGAGAAGGAAACAGTTTCTCATGGGTGGTAGAGCTACTGTTAAGGAAGTTTTAATGAGGCGCTCTGGGCACGGTCTTCTTAGCACAACTAAAATGGCTCTGGAGGTGGTGGGGTCAGGTGACATTAATATGGGGAAGCGCTTGATTCCATTCTATTTGCTTCAGATTCCTCTCTAAATATTAATTGCCTGAATTTCCCTGGTAAAATGAAAAGGATAAGCATATGCAAATTTTTCATTTGGCTGTTTTATTACATTGGCCTGTATGCCTTCCAGATGTGGTCCGTACAGGTGATGTATTCTAGCACGCATCCCCACGTGCAGGTGAGGAGTAGAGCCTCCTGCACTGTCCTTGGGATGAGTTATGACTGCCTTATGTTGAGGACTCGTTATGTGCTGCGCCTTGGACTGAGCTCTTTATAAACCTTATCTCCTCCTGGGTCCCACACCGCTCTTTATTATCTCAATAAGGAGCTTTCCTACCACTACCACCTACCTTAACTCTGCCCCTAAAAGCAATGGCTCATCACTCTGCACTGTACTTCTGTGTCATTCCCCAAAATATAATTCTACCCCTTGCCTCCCCCTGCCCCCATCCCTGTGCCTCAGTTAGGATGACTGTACTTCAGTGACAGAACTCAATCCAAGTTCCTGTTTCTGGCATCTGTCTAGGTCCCCAAGGTCCTGGGGACTGACCCTGCCATAGCCCCAACCCAATAGGTTGAGCCTGTCCCTTGGGAACAGAGCCTTGACCCTGTCTGCCAACCGGGGGGCTCTGGGTGCCTGCTTCCCTTGTTTTCCTTTTCCTGTGCTCTGCTCCTATATTGGGACACTTCCCTTCCATGAGTTCAAGTAGGGAAAAGCGTCTAGCACCATGCCTGACACAGAGGGCACTAAATAAATGCTAGAATCCCCTTACTCAGCTAGGCCCCCAAGTCCCTGACTGGGAGTGGCCACATTCCTTGGACACCAGGCCTCGACCACTTATCAGAACCTCTTCTAGCTATAACCCCCATGCTTCCATCTCCTCCAGTTCATTGATTTTGGGCTCAACCGTGCCCTTCACACCATCCGTATCACAGCTGGGAGTTCTGGTGAATTTGATCAGAGGTCTTCCGTGAACACCTTGAAATAAAGGCCAGAAGATCCCAGAACAATTTCGCACTAAAATTCTCTTTTGTTCAACAAATATATATTGATGATTCAGGCTCTGGGCCTCCATGGTCCCAGCCTAGGTTGGATGCTGGTAATAACGAGGTGAAAAAGCAGGTCTAGCCTTGCCTCTCCTGTTACCTCTTGCCTCCCTCATTCCTGGAAGCCACAATCCCTACCCAAGGTGCACCCTCTGCTCTGCAGTCTCATCCTCTGCCCCTTTAGCCAGTCCGGCTTCCCCTCCCCCCCCATCCCAAGTGCCTTTTCAGGTCCTCTGTCCTACATGCACACAAGTGAAGAGAGTGTCTTCTCTCCTCCACTGAACCAGCAGTAGGATGACATCCTTTTAGAACTCTACTACTGCTTCCTAAACAGCCTTCTAAAGTCCTCAGGTGAGACATTGTTTATTATTCATTTATTAATTAGTCAGTTCATTCACCGATCAATTACACATTGTACCCTGCCTAGAGACCACATAGCATAGGGTTAGAGCATGGACTCTGGAGTGAGACTGAGTTTAAAGCCTGGCTCTGCCACTTACTCACTGGGAAACCTTGGGAATGTTGCTTTTCTTCTCCGTGCATCCGTTTCCTCATCTATAAAATATGAGAGAGTACTTGACAGGGTTATGATGAGAGCTAAGTGAGTTAGAACAGCACTTTCCACAGAGATATTCTCAATGAGTCTTAGCTACCACCGCCACTGAGTGCCAGCACTGGGCTAGGAGCTGGGAGGCGGTGGTGAACAGTACCGATAGTCAAACAAGCCAGTATAGGAAAGGAGGAGGATTGTAGTAGACAAGTACCAGGTGCTTGAGTGCGTAGTGAGAGCGTCGCCTGGAGGGCTTGTTAAACACAGATAGCCAGACCGTACTGTATGTTTCCTATTGCTGCTGTAACAAATTATCGCAAACTTAGTGGTTTAAAACAACTCAAATGTATTATAGTTGTGAAATGCAGACGTCCAAAATGGGTATGACTGCGAAAAAAATCAAGTTTTCAGCAGGGCTGAGTTCCTTTCTGGAGGTTCTTGGGGAGAATAGCTTTCTTGTCTTTTCTAGCTTCTGGAGGCTGTGCACATTCCTTGGCTGGTGTCCCCTCTTCATCTTCAAAGCCAACAATGGCTAGTCAAGTGTTTCTCATGATGATAGCTCTCTGGTTCTGACTCTTCTATCTCCTTCCTCATTTAAGGACTCTTGTGATTACACTGGGCCTACCTGGATAATCCAGGATAACCTCTTTATTTTAAAATCAGATGACGGGGAAATCTTAATTCCATCTGCAGCTTCAATTCCCCTTTGCCATATAATGTAAGATATTCAGAGGTCCTGTGGATTAGGATGTGGGCATCTTTGGAGAGGGCCAATATTCTGCCTGTCACGCCTGTTCTCAGAGTTTTTGATTCATTAGGTCTATGATGGGGCCCAAGAATTTGCATTTCTAACAAGCTCTCAGATGCTTCTTTTGCTAATGATCCAAGAGCCACTTTGAGAACAGCTGGTTTAGAGACTCTGGTCATTTACATCTTCATCCATTCAACAGATTTTTTGGATCTCTAACTGTGATCCCAACCCTATCCCAGACGCTGATAACGGTGCCTGCCAATAAAAACAATTTAAAAAGGAAAGAAAAGAAAAAAGCCCATAATCTAGCAAGGGGGGGCCAACAATTTCAGTGTGGGGTGATGTATAGTCTAATAGAGCTATGTGCAAAATGCTAAGCCTTCCCAGAGAACAGCAACTAACAGGGGCCAGGGTGGGCTTCGTAGAGGAGGTGACATGCAAACTGGCTAGGAAGGAATACAGAGGAGATTTTCAGAAAGTTAAGGAGGGGAACATTATTGCAGGTATTGGGGAACAGCATATGAAAAAGAGCATGACAGGTTTAGGGAATGGGGAGTAGTTCTCTGCAGGTGGAGTGGATAGTGCATTGCAGTGGGAGAAGAGTTGGAATAGGCCATAGTGAGGAGTGCAGTGGACCTGTTTAAGTTACCTGCCCAGCCCACAGTCTTCATTGAGAACATTCCTCTCTACTCCTCCAAAGATGTGAACCTCAGGCTGGCATGTTTTGTCCACATGATCTTTCTTGACCCATGAGCTAAGCCAATCACAATTCCTTTCTCATGAATGTATTCTAAGAGATATGAAGGTTAGGTAGACTTGAATTAAGAGTGTCTGTTGGGGTGGGGGGGGGTCATGTGTATTGATAAACATGTGGGAGGGTAGTGAGGAGATGGAGGGGGGGCTGCAGGAGAATGGGGCAAAGTCACTGAAAGAAGAGATGAGATACTGAAGGTAGTGAGAGAGGAGCCTGCAAACGTGGGACACTGTCCACGACAGCTCCCCTGATGCCTGGCTCTACTTCTTGTCTCACGAATATTTCTTTGTTTCTTTATTCTTTTGTTTGCCTGTTTCTTTTTTTTTAATTTTTTAAAACTTAAATTTGATATTTGAGACATTATTGTCTTTTAAAGAGAGCAGTTCCATCAAAGTGGAGATAGTGGTAATAAGGTGAGGTCATCTTGGTTGAGAAGTGACTGGTTGCTAAGGAAGTAGGCAAAACAAGTGACAGCTACCCTCTCTAGAAGTTTGAATGTGAAGGAAAAGACACATTTGGGCAGAAGCTTAAGGATAAAGACAGAGTAGACTGATTATAAAACTGACCCTCATTCTTCATCCCTCCCTGAAACCACACCTTTTGCGATGTGACTTGGCAGCTCTTCCAATCAAGTCTATCTATTTCCTTGCTCCTGGGCTGGCCTGTGGTTTGCTTTTGCCCATAAAGTGAGGCAGAAGTGATATTGTGCTAGTTCTAGAGGCCTTTACTTCTTTTCTCTCTGTCTTAAAATCCTGCCAGGACACCATGAGACCAAGTTTGTGCTAACTTGCTAACTTGCTGGATAAGTGATCAGTGACCCAGTCACCACTTCCCCATAACTAATAACCTGCTAATTTCCAGGCATGTGAGTGAGATCATCCTTGACCAGCCTGCCCCCACCAGCCCACCTGCAGACTGCACACTCGTGAGGATATGCAGCCAGTATTTCAGGCCCAGCTAAAGCCAGCCTGGCCCAGATTAATAGAATTGCCCAGATGACTCATCAATTTGTGAGTAAAAAAAATGCTTACTTTTTAAGTCACTGTTGTAGGGTGCTTTGTTACACATCCATAGGTAACTAACTGGTTCAAGAATTTATGGGGGGCTTCCGTGGTGGCACAGTGGTTGGGAGTCCGCCTGCCAATGCAGGGGACACGGGTTCGAGCCCTGGTCCGGGAAGATCCCACATGCTGCAGAGCAACTGGGCCCGTGTGCCACAAATGCTGAGCCTGCACTCTAGAGCCCGCGAGCCACAACTACTGAGCCCTCATGCCACAACTACTGAAGGCCACGTGCCTAGAGCCCACGCCCCACAACGGGAGAGGCCACCGCAATGAGAAGCCCGTGCACCGCAACGAAGAGTGGCCCCCGCTCGCCGCAACTAGAGAAAGCCCGTGTGCAGCAACGAAGACCCAATGCAGCCAAAAATAAATAAATTAAATTAAATAAATTAATTTTCTAAAAAAGGAGTTTATGGGAAGGTTTTCATTATCTTGCTTTGGCAGGGAGGAGATTTGAGCATATCTGTGTTGCAGGGGGCGGGAAAGACAGCCTTAAGATTCAAGAAAGAGGGAGGAAGTGATGAGAGAAGGGGATGTGACCAAAAACTCAGGTGGAAGGTTAGCCTGGGAACACGCAGAGAGCCTCCTTTCCTTTCGAGAGAAGAAAAAGAAGTAGGGCTAGAGGAGGATTCTCCTGGACAAAGATTCAGTGCCTCTCTGGGACTTCAGCCCTAAACAGTGAGCTGGGTGGTAGCTTCTCCAGCTGCATCTCTGGACATGCTCACATTTAACATCCAACCAAAAATTAACACCTCAAACTCATGCATTTCCACATCTGTCAAAGCTAAAAGGGGCATCTGAGACAGATTGCCTTTTGTTTTCACGGGCGTGTCAAATGCCGCAGTGACAGCAAAGGAATAATCTTCAGTTTGTGTATAATGAGGTCTGAAATTTCCGTCTCCACACATTGATCATGAATCTTATTTCACTAGATAAACTGACAGCAGAGTCTCAGGTACTTAAACAAAATTTTGAAAAAAAAAAATCAACACAACCACCCACATCTATGGGTTTTTTCCTACTATCACTTTTATGGTTCAGTTATTTTGTCTAGATGCACTCGTTTCCAGTTTTTTCTGGATTCCTCAACAGACAGATCATTCCTTAATTCTAGATATATACTACTCTATCCTGAAAGATGATTTAGTGGAAAGACAACTGGTTTGGGAGGCAGAAGAACTGAGTTCTAGCCTTGATTCTGCTAAGTCACGTAACCTCGGTTTTCTTATTTGAAAAATGTGTTCCTCCAGCAAATATTGATGGAGTACTTACTTACCATGTGCTAGGCACTGTTTAAGTACTTAGGATAGCTTAGTAAAAAAATGAAACAAACAAACAAACAAACAAAAAAAAACCCCTGACCTCAGGAAGCTACATTCTGGAGAAACGTCAGACAATGAAAACACATGCAATAAACAGGATAATTCTATCATACGATAGACCGTAAATAGTGTTATGGAAAAAAATTACAGATCAAGTAGGAGTGGAAGCAGGTTACAGGTCAGGGGAGACCCCTGAGGAGGGGCTGGAAGGGGGTGAAGGAGTTACCACAAGAGTATCCGAAGGAAGAACATTCCGGGCAAAGTCCCTCAGAGTATCTCCTCAGTCGTTTCCCCCATACTCCGTTTCTCTTTGCTGGCCTTGGAGAAGGTTTACAATGCAGACAACCTCGAGGCCAGGCTTCCTTACCATTCCACACATTTCTTTAAACAGCCAACAAATGGCCAACTGTTCCCTTTGAGCGAGCCCCGTGGGCATTAGGTGCAAGAGTCTGTTGTCTTGCATTTACTTTCAGGGACCTCTGTGTGTGATTTTCCTGCCATCCAAAAGGCTAGATCTGTGTTATGCCAAACATCACATGGATATTTCCTTCCTGCTGTGCACAGGGCAGTTAGAGCTGGCAAATGTATTTTATTGTTTCTTTTTAAAAAGACTTGATTCTTTTTTTTTTTTATAATTGCTGAAAATTTTTAATATTTCTGTCATTTCACAAAACATCTTTTGTCGACATTCTACAAATGATACCATCCAATAATGTCCCAATACTTTCTTCTTATGAAGACAGTTTATATATCTTTTTGACTTCCGTAATATTTGTTATTTCAGGGAGATTGATAAGGTAACTACCATTTCTGAGTACCTCTTATGTGCCAGGTACCTTACATTCTTTATTTCCCCTAATCCTTCCAACACCCCTGCCTCCCTCTGAGGTAAGCATTTTCCCACTTTACAGATAAGGAATCAGAGGTTCAGAGAATTTAGGAAACTTACCTATAGTCACATTGCTAGTAAGTTTTATAGCCAGAATTAGATTCCCAAGTGCATGTTCTTTCCACTATACCACACTTCTTTTCCTCCTAAGTACCCTTTGATCTAGCTAGAAAACCTGATGTACATATGAGACATCTAGAGAGTCATTTTAAGGCATATGGCGTGGTGGTTAAGGTCTTGGGCTCTGCAGTCAGACAGGCTGAGGTCAATTTTAGTTCTGCCACATCATAACTGTGTGATTGTGGGCAAAGTGACTTAACTTTTCTGAGCTTCCTTTTTTTTTAATTTATAAAATATGTATAAGTACCCATCTCATAAAGTTTTGGGGAGGATTCAGAGAAATCATTCATATAAAGTGCATGGCACAGTGTCTCTTACATAACTGCTCATACATGTTAACAATTAGTCTCATATATTGCTGATGAAATTTTTTAAAGCATATGTACCTTTATGTATCAAGATATCTCTGGAAGGCTCAGAAGGAGGCAGAAGGAACTGGCCGCACAGCGCCTCTGAGATGGGAACTGGGGAGCTGGAATAAAAAGACTTAATTTTTCATCTGATTATTTGTACACTCTATAGATGTTTAAATGTTGGGCCATATGATATTATTTATTCAAGGAAATAATTAGTTTTTAAATGCTATGATTATCATTGTAAGGAATTTGGGATAAAGGAGCCATCGGTGGGGTAGACTGATTTGGAAGAGGTTTCTTGGAGGAGATGAATTGAGCAGGGCCTTGAAGCAGGTACAGAATTTTGGTGACAGAATAAAGAACTGGGAGGCATTTTAAGTGAAAGTTTCTTGCAAAGTAAGCCAAAGGCAGGAGTGAGTAGCCAGTGGGTGCCGTCCACTCAATGATAATTGTTTGGTGGTGTGGTAACAACTAATCCAGGTGGTAGAGAATGGTTTTCAAAGGCCTAGAGTGGAAAAGGGAGAGTGTAAGTGAAACATTGCCCAAACACCACCTCACACGCAAAAATTAAGAAAGATTGCTGGTTGAGGACGGTGCCATGAGCCCTGCTGCCAGAATTATTCTGGTTCATCAATCCAAATTGAGCTGGAGGAACCTTTGACATCCCCCTTTCTCTGCCTGCAGGTCAGCTGGCTCCAATCCTGAGGTCATCACTCATCAAGAGGGGATAATCCCAAGGACAGCAGGATCGGCTTCGTCACTTGGATTTAGGAGCGAGAAACCCATCAGGCAACTAAACAGTAACAATGACCCACCATTAAACACACAGAGAGAAGAGCATGACAAGGAGTTTGTACAAGAAGAAGCCAGGAGCACTTGCTGACAGCGCCTACTGAGACGCTGACCACTGTGAGCTCTGCCCACTGAACTGCAGTACAAAATCGCCCTCTCCCCAGAGTCACTTAGACGTGCACACAACATCAGTTCAGACAATGGGCTCTGCACAGACTTAACAGGGTGAAAAGAATTTGGGGGTCAGATGGACCTGGGTTTGACTTGTTACACTGCCACTTTTCTGTAGAATGCTTTGGTCACATTTTCAAATGTCTCTGAGCCTCAGCTTCCTTGTCTGCAAAATGGAGCTAATACCTACTCTGAGGCTTTTAAGAGGATCAAATTCAACAGCGTCTGAAAAGCGCAAGCTACACAGGTACTTCTCTTTACGGAAAAAGAGCAAGATGGGGACCAAAAAGGGAACCAATACAAAGAGAGCTGTTTGAAAATTTATCCTTTGTTGCAGGCACTCATACTCAGTAGGCATGCTTATTTCTTTAGCTCGGATACCAGGGGGAAAAGACGGAGAGAGAAATGGGGAAAGGCAGGAAGCCAGAATCTCTCTCTTGTATGAGAAGATTCACTCGAACTAATTTTCAGACAATGTCACTCTCCTTTCTCAAACACTGGGACCACAGGGCATTATGCCAAAGAAGTCAGCAGCCTGGCAGATATTTTAAACTGATTCTGAGACCGAACAACAGGCCATTTGCGCCATATGCCACTGACATGTTAATCTAGGCAAAGATACTAGGCACCTGGGGACATCCATGCTGAAATGCCACTTAGGCAGGGCACAGCAACTCCAACGACAGAAGTTCAACAAGGCAAATGGCGAGGGCGGCCGAGAAGATACAAGTGGAAAGGAGGAGTGAAAGGGAGATAGTGTTTAATCCTTGAAAGATTTTCTGAGTTGTAGACACTTCATTATGCTTCTAGGAGAGCTGCGGATTTAACAAACATCAAAACTGTGTATTTACAGGCCGGACAAATGAGTGTCTACTACTTTTGCACCCATTATACTATGTGACCGCCAGCCCCATGACGCTTGTATCCATTGGCAAATACTGGGCGATGCTCCAGTCCATCAGAATGACCTCCTTTATCCCTGCAGTTTCATTGTAAAAAGCAAGTAGCTGCCGAGTGCCTCTAGCAGATGCCCCAGTGTCAGACTTTCCAGGGTCCAATTTGGTCGGAGCACTCTGGGCCTTTGGTCTCCCTCTCCCCTTTGCCCAGCCCTGTCTCTTGTTTACTATGAGCAATAATGAGCTTCTCCACCCCAGCATGAGGACGGGCTCACAGCCAGCACATGAAAAAGGCTGAGCTCGTGGGTGGCAATTACTCTATTTCATGGGCAGATCACACAACTCTTTTTTTCCTTCTTCTGTGATGCACCTACACTAATGATTTTTTTTAAGTAGGAATAAGGCAGCACTATGGCCTTCAGGGAATAAAAGTCACACAGCAGGAGAACTGCAACAGACATCATAAAAGGAGCTCGCAATGAAATGTCCACCCACTCTTGTCATTGGACCAAATGATTTTCCAGGAGCAAAAGGATCATTCTAATTTAGGAGATCTTAATAAACAAATAGAATCGCTGTCTTCATTATCTTCTTCCAGGCAAATGAAACTTTAAAAAATCAGCTCTTCCTGTTACCATTAGTTAGTTTTCATAGTCAGAAGATTCTGAAAGATCATAAAATTAAGATTAGGCCACCAAAGAATGTGGGTGCTCCCTAGCATTCTCTCTGGTGTGTGGTTCAGTTTTGTCCTTGTTGGGTGTGGACTCTGGAATCGGCCCTTGATTTAAATCCAGAGCCCTGTCCCTTACTCACTAATGACCACTGGCAACTAACTCAACATCACCCCCAAATCTCTGCTTCTTCATCTGTAAACGTGTACAGAGTAACCCCATCTTCCAGGGTTATTATGAGAATTAGAGAAGACGTGTGTAAGCGAGGAGCGTACTTTCAGGCATGTGGGTAACTGTATTAAAATGATAGACTTGATCTTGGGAACCACATGTGACTTATTTTTTTTAATGGAGAGAGATTCTTTCTATGAATTCTTAGCAAAGACTAAATAGATGTTTTAATCACAAAATCATGGCCATCTTCTGAGCCTTCACCACTAGACCCATTGGGCTGTGTTATGCCTTATAAAAGATTTGTAAGGAGTAAGACAGTTGGTTTTTTGCGTCAGCCCCGGAGAACAGTCACATCACTCTGAGTCTAAGACCCAACACTCCACGACCCCACGCTCGTGCTCTACGCACCCAGAAAACCCATCTTGAATGAAATCCAAACGCTCTCTTGCTTAAATCTCATAACTGATCTCCTTGCACCCATCCTTGATCCCTACAGCCAATTCAAGGAGCACCAGGGAGCTCTCCAGAATGTAAGGTATTCAATACATCCCATCACCTCAAAACTTGCTGATGGCTCCCTATCTTGCACCGAAGGAAATCCAAAGTCCCCACTCCGAAACTCTTCATGGCCTGGGCTCCAGTTACATTTCTGATCACATCTCTTACCACTCTCTCCAGGTCTCTCCAGTCATACGAGTCTCCTCAAACACACCAAACATGCTCTTTCTTTCTGGAATATTCTTCCCCATGAGCCCATAGGGCTTTCTCCTTTACTTCATTTTGTCTTTTGCTCAAATCTCACATAATCAGAGAAAGCGTCCCCGACCACCCTTTTCAGTCACCCCACCCTGCTGTTCTGTGACCCCTTACTCTGCTTTATTTTTCTTCACAGAGCCTTCAAGACTCAACATAGGCGGGTGAATGTAATGAGCTCTAGTCCCCACCACTACAGCTGGTCTCAAGGCCATAACTGATGCCTACCAACTTCATCTTCTACCACTCATTGTAGATTTCCCTCACTCTTTGCCAGCACCTCAGCTGGTCTAGGTTGCTTTCTAGGTGGAGTGACTTAGATCTGTAACCCCAAGGGGTCTGAATTTCTTTAGTCCTTTTGGACTGAGATTGCTACAGTTCCCATTTATAGTTACTGGGCATTGAGTTCTCACCAAGAGGTGACCCACTGAATCCCTGAGTCCTAGACATACTCCCTTCTGCCCTGCTACCTGCACTGTGTAGTAGCAACTCCAGTTCCTCAGAGTAATCAGGGTCAATTCCCCTTAATAAAAATTGCACAAATGGGTCACTAAGAATGATGATGAAAGGGACCAATCCTATTTCCACCCACTGATTCCTGGACCCACATACTCTTCCTATTAGAGAATCAGTACTGTTGGTTCTGTGTGTATACTGCACGTTGGAGGCTACAGTCCAACCCCATAGAGTGTTATGCCCAAACTAGTACCGTGAGACTTTAACAGGCAAGTCCATTATTCTACTAGGCTGGCTACCCCTTGGGGATGAAGTACATTGTAAGACTAATAAACCTCATTGTCATATGCCCATTCGCACACTCCCCCTTACCATTAAATGGGTCCCATTACCCTGAGGTAATGTTGTATGGGATCCCATATCAGTAGAAAAGGCATTCTATAACTCCTCAGATATTGGTTTTGGCAACAGCACTGAGGTCAAGGAAGGCAAAGCCATATCCTAAGTAGGTGTCAACTCCAGTAATGGAATTAGGTCTGATGTAATCAACATGCCACCTAGTAACTGGCTAGTCTCCTTAAGGATGGTGCCTTATCAGGCCAGTCTGCACCGCTGGCAGGATGGATATTCAGCCATGGCAGGCACTATATCAGCCTTGGCAAAAGGGAGTTTACACCTCCGTGTCCAAACCTAGTCTCTACCCCATCACCATGGTCATGGCATTCGTGAACCCATTACGCAAGTACTGGAGTGGCCATGGAGAGAGGCTCACTGACATCCAGGAGACAGGTCATCCTCTCTACTTGGTTGTTGACCCTATTGATTCACTGTGGAGGATACTCATGGCATTGACATGAGAGTCAATAATCTTTACTCTTAATGCCTTCCCTCATAAATCCATCCACATACCTCTTCCTCAAACTTCCTTATATATGCCCTGTAAATATGGATATTATCAAGCTGGTCATCACTGAAGGCCATTTAGAATGTGTCTTAGCATTGTCTACATAAGGGGCAGGCGAGAGCAGCTCCACCCACCAGTTTCCATCCCCATTAGTCAAGGGTTGCTCCAAAGGGTGTTAATCCCTCTGAATGTCTAGGTTTGCATATGTGTGAGTGCTAAGCAGATTCCTGAAGATACCCTGTTAGGTTATCAGAGAAGCTCAGGTGAGAGAGTGTAATAGATTCAGGGTCCAGCTGAGATAGGATCCCTGTCTGGTTATTCCCGGGCACAGCTGGTTGGTGCAGCAAAATTTGGAGTAAAAAGTGGGCAGAGGGCTTCCCTGGTGGCGCAGTGGTTGAGAGTCCGCCTGCCGACGCAGGGGACACGGGTTCGTGCCCCGGTCCGGGAAGATCCCATGTGCCGCGGAGCGGCTGGGCCCATGAGCCATGGCCGCTGAGCCTGCGCGTCCAGAGCCTGTGCTCCGCAACGGGAGAGGCCGCAACAGTGAGAGGCCCGCGTACCGCACAAAAAAAAAAAAAAAAAAATAAAAAAAAAGTGGGCTGAAAGGATATGAGATGAAGCCTAAGAGGTGTCTGATATACCCTCAAAGCCTGGGGAGGAAGGCATGATTGTAAGAAAGTGTTAAATTATGTATTTCAGACAATTAGATAATAGGATATTAAGACATACGTGCTAATTGTATAGTTCTACCAACAAAGGCAAAAGTTGTTGGCAGAAGAAGCGATCGATGTGGACTCAAGTTGGAAGAAAAAGAGTTAGAGCCTTGAGGCATGGCTGGCGGGGAGGCTGAGAGTTCTGGGTAAAGAGTCCCCCATGTTAACAGAGACGAATTGAGAATTCCCTGGAGAAGAGCAGGAATCAAACACAGGAAGGAGACATCCAGACAGCTGAGAGTACAGGGTTTCTCTTGGTTCAGATAGATTTTCTGTCCTGTTGCCTCCTATAAGATAGACTGCCGTCTTTTTTGTGATGTAGTATAGCATGTGGTTAAATAAACACTCTTTGGAGGGAGACAGATCTGCTTTGAATCCTAGCTCTACTGCTTGGGCAAGTTTCTTAACCTCCTCAATCTTCAGTTTCCTAATCTGTCAAAGAGAGGTAACACTGGAACCTACTTCATAGATTTATAATGAGGATTGAATTAATTAATTTGCGTAAAACACTTAAAACGGTGCCTGGCTCATTACAAGCCTTAATAAATAATAGTTATTATTATTAGGGAAAGTGCAGACGGTGGCTTTAACAGCCAAAGGAAACCTAACTAGGACAGAATAATGAGAATAGGGAGCATTGAGCAGTCAGGAGAAAATAGATAAACCCTATTTCTATGCAAAAATTTCAGTCACGTCTTCCGCAAAAAGTGCTCTGAGATGTTGGAAGCATCTCAGACATATTCACTCAGCAGAAATTCTTTTTAGCCTTAGAGCAAAGAAGACTAATGAAACACTAGTGACCATGTTGACATTATCAGAAAAAGCAGTGGCAAAAAAACCTGTTGGTAGGCTCATCCCCTTTTGGAATCTACAGCGCATATGGGTAGCCTGGGCCTTTCTCATTTCTCCAGTGTATGGCTGGATTAGCCAGGCAAACTCAATCTGCCTCCACATCAGAGGAAGAATATTTCCATGCAGAAAGGGCTACAGCTGTCACTGACGACCCCCATGCATCCTGGGAATAGAATAGTTTGATGCAGCCAGGTTTTGGGGGGAAAAGGACTTCTCTTCCTACCTGAGCTGCCTACCAGGCTTCTTTTCTACTGCTCATGCTTTGTATGAACAGAACAATGTGTTGAAGATTCCAGGCCCTGGATAGAGAATAGGAATCACTGAGCAGTAGAAAAAGACTTGAAAGACTATCAAAGCATTTGGACTTTGGTTTGACAAGTTAACCAAAATATCATGACGAGTTTCCTTTTTGGTCTCTACCTTCAAGTTGCACTCTCTCCAATGCTAAAGTTCTTTGTGAATCTGCCTTGGCAATTAGTGTAGAGACATAAATGACCTTCGGCGATCATTAGCTCCTTAATCATCATCTGCCTTCCCTTTATTCTCCAGCAGATCCTGACCCACTTCATTTTTGTGTTATAAAAAGCTTCCATTATTTTCTAAGTTCACAAAGGCCCTTCTTTAAATTTTTTTCTCTTACTGTGAAAGTAATACTTGTTTATTAGAAAAAAAATATATCAGATTAGAGTGGTACAAAGTGTAAAGTAAAATTTCTCTCCCCACTCTACCAAGAACCACCCTCGTTCCACTCCCTAGAAGTTCACCATTGACAACAGCAAATTGTGTATACTTCTAGACAGTCCCCTTTTTGCAAAGAGGATTGTACCCCCATCACACACAGAAATATGTGCTCTTGTACAACTTACGTTTTTTCACGGAACAACATTGAGAATATCTTTTCGTGTCCACATAGATCTACTTCATTCTTTTTAATGTGTAGTGTATTCGATTGTGTGCTTTTACCATAAGTTATCTAATCAATCCCCTATTAATTAAGATGTTTCCAGTTTTTCGCCATTACAAACCATGATGATATGAACAGCATTATATGTATTGACATATATCATTGTGTACTTGTGAAAGTGCGTCTCTAGGATAAATTCCCAGAAGATGATTTTGCTGAATCTGATGGTGTGTACACTTAGTATTTGGACAGATATTGCTAAATTTCTCTTGTAATAGTTTAAACCAATTTACACTCCTATTAGCAGCATATGAGAGCGCCTATCATTCCACTGCCTCCAAAGGGCCCAGAGTCTCCTGAGGAAGCAGCCTGGGCTTTGAAATCAGGCAGACCACTTTCTGAGTTTGGTTCTGCCATTCACCAGCTGTGAGACCTCTTTTAAGTCACTAGGCCCTAGGGACCTCAGTTTTATCACCTATAAAATGGAAAAAGATGTCTTCTGGGTAGGTCTGCTGTGATAATTCAGTAAAATAACGCAGGTGAAGAACCTAGTACAGTGCCTGCCAGACAGCAGCCATTCAGCGTGAGCCACTTCCCTGAACTGCAATTCCTAACAGGCCAGTCTTGTTCACACCTGCTTCCCATTGCTGTGTCTCCTCTTCCTGGGGGGGGGGGGGGGCCCTTTCTGATTTCCATGGTGAAAACTGCCACAGTGGAGTAACAAGAGCCACATATGCTGGGGTTTGAGAATCACTTTCTTTTTCTTATTTCATCTATGTTTTCCATGCGTGTTGTCAGAGAGATGATGACACTTCTTTGGGGCTTCATTTCCAGGAATTTGGGTACCTTTAGTTACCTGGTTCCAGAACTGATAAGTTAGCTGCCAGATTGCTTTTGAATCATTTTTGGGCAAATACACTAACCCTGAAAGGTTATAGAGAATTGAGTATGAAGTGACTCTCATGGGTTAGAGGGTGACTGAAGGTCCTCCTTCAGAAAAAGATTTCTGAAGAATTCCTCGCGGAGAATTATTTATAACCCCCATTTCCCCAATAATCTCATACAAAAAATACTGAGAAATAACCAGCAGCTTCTATTCATTCTCAACCTATTGAAGCTCAAGTAGTAGCAATTCAATTACTGGGTGACGCTCACAGCAACATTTTAGTATGTACATTCCCTATATCAGTTCACAGTCTCTTCCAATTTCTAAGAGCTCGTGGCCTGAGCCATTGAAGACTGGGGATTTTAGCTTAGCTGATTCACTACCCAGAAGCTCGGACCCACGTTGATGATTTGATTTTATTATTAAGATCCGGAAGAGCCATTAGAGAAGACCAGCCCAACTAAGTCCTTTAACTTAGATAGGAAAGTGTTGTACCCAGTGAAGAGGCAAGGAAAACAGACCCATTCAAAGGCACTCCCCTCTTCATGAGATGTCCGTTCTTCACAGATCTTCCCCAGTTTCTGGAGAGAATTCAGCCCATAAAACTTGGATGGCTTCATGCTATAGAGAATGAGATGTGTTGCTCTCTGCAGCAAGGCTACCCTAGACCTGCACAGTGAAAAAGATCTGTGTGAGCTTTGACTGCAAGGAGATTTTACTTTTAGCATGAAAAGCCAACATCAGATCATTTGAATTTATTTTCCACTTCAGTTTGCCCATCTGCTCCAGGAAATCTGATTTAAATACATTTTATCCAGAAGCCTTCCACAGGCACCAAGTTACCTAGCAACTCCAAGTTTCCTTTAGTGAGTTGTTTCCAACATAAAGAGTGTTCACAACTTGGGGAGGATGTGTTTTTAGCCTTCAAAGTTTATGAAGCAAGAATTAAATATTGAAACTGCCATTCTCACACTACATGAATGTAGACTATTTAAATTACATAGCCTTGGGGGCTGTATTTCTAAAGAGAAATTTTTAATTAACCTACATGACCATAAACATGAATGAAATAGTCCTGTTTAATTTGCAGTAACCAATCCAAGTGCAGCGTCACTCAGCTCTAATTTAGGATCTTTAACAAAATCTAAATTGGTGCTCTGCATTCTATGCCTGCTCTGGTATGTCAAAAAGATTTAGTTTTTCTGGACCTTGGCAAATATATACCTTGTCTCCATTATGAGGATATGGGCTCAGACCTCTAGGTCAAGATGGTGGGTTGAGCACATGCAGAAATATCACTCTTCTCCAAACACATAGAAATGATAGTATAATGATTATGTATCAATATATGTGTGTGTATATGTGTATATATATATGCATATACACACACGTATATATATTCCAACTCACCCTACAATTTCACTTTTTCTCTGGAAGAATTTCCTAGCGTAGTACCTACCACAACAGGTACACCAGTGGTTCTCAACTGGGACACTTTTGACCCCAGGAGACACTTGGCAACATCTAGAGGCATTTTTGGTTATCACAACATGGGGGCAGGTGCTACTGACGTCTAGAAGGTAGAGGCCAAGGATGCCACTAAACAACCTTCAATGCACCAGACAAAGGATGATCTGGCCCCAAAATGTCAATAGTGCCGAGGTTGGAAACCCCTGAGGTACACAGTGTAGCTTTAATAACATATGTATTGAAAAATACTTTTATAAACCTTTCCTGGGTGACTTAATAGGGTATCACTTACACATAACCATTGGCAACCATTTGCCCAATTTGCGTCAACCTCTCATATGCCTACAGAATGAAGTTCAGACTCTGGCGCTATGGATGTGCAAGTCCCTCCCCTCGTTCCTGCTCTCACCAGCTACGTCTTCCTTCACTTACTGCTGTGTGTGTTACGCTGCGCTACATTAAACTTCCCACAGTACCCTGAAATGCCACACCCTTTCTTCTCTGCCTGTAGTTATTTTTTAAATGTCTTTTTTTCTTTTGGCCACTCCACACGGCTTGTAGGATCTTAGTTCCCCGACCTGGCCCTAGGCAGTGAAAGCGCGGGGTCCTAACCACTGAACCGCCAGGAATTCCCCTCTTTTCTTAGTCACCAGCAAATTTCTAGTTATTCTGAAAGACCCGGCTCAAATAAAGTCTTCTCTGACACCTCCTTTTCTTCTGTGCACATCTGTCTCTCAAACAGGCTGTTCCTATTTTTTTATAGTATTTGTTTATTTATTTACCTCTCCTACTGCACTGTGTTTTGGAGTATTTTGTATTAATTTGAACTGAGAGCATTAGCACTGTGTCTGGCACAAGGTAGATGCTCGAAAATTATCTTTCAAGTGTGTAAATGCAGATACTTGTATGTGTATACACACAAGCGTGAACACACACACACACACACACACACACACACACACCACCACCACCACATACACACATTTGACAAAGAAAAAGACTGGCTGAGGAGAGATTTCATCAACGTTTCTATGCAAGATTATTCCTCCTAGACACCTGCATGATGTTTGTATGATAGGAATTTAAACCAAGATTCAAAGGATCAAAATGAAAAAAACACCTATGTAGACATGGGTGTTCAAACACCAAACCAAAAGATTGCCAATGCGACACAGTGCACCTCCAGCACAAGGAAACCTAGTACAACACTCCAGAATTGAACGTGGGATGAATTTCATCAGAAGTACAGCGAAAGTTGCCCATTTGTTGCCCAGAACGTGATGAGGACTGACAGAGCGTCCCTGACTCTGCTTACCAACTGAGAGTTTTGAATGCTGAGACGCTGTTGGGTGTGTGTTCTCTGTGCACATTCGTAAGAGTAACACTTGGAGATCTATCTGTTCAAAGCTGAGCTCTATGCCCACTGGTCATTTGTCTTAACTTTACTTAAACTCATCCAGTGTTTATCAAATCACTGAGAGAACAAGCCACTTGGGAATATTGATGCACAAACTGGGGAATTGTGGGGCAAGATTTTTCCCATCCATAAAATGAGGATAATAATTCATACTCTTTGGAACCTCAAAAAGTCATGGGAAAAATGGATCATGTGCAAAACCCAATTCTGCTTGAGTCAAGAGTTAATCTGAAACATATATATGCATACATCTCACATAACGGAGATCTTGCAGAGTCAGAAATATGTTACTATAGTGAGTCGTTAATTTGTAAGTCATTACCTGTGGTTTCTTTCAGATCAGATCTGACTCCTTTCTGCTCCTTTTTCATTGTTTTGGAAGAGAAAGAATAGCTTTACCCTCAGAGATTCATTGAAGTCTTGGTAAGAGAGGAATATTACCTAATACTGGGTATTCTTAAAGAAATAGTCTATTTGCTCACTATTGGAGGTGAGCAAATATAATTCTAGTTTTCAAAGGGGAAGGAAGGTGGGTTTTCCAGACTACTACGTGGGAGCCAAAGATTTAGTTTGAGAACTTAGAGCTTCAGTTTGGTGAACACACTGAATTGAAGGTTTGTCACAGGCCACAGAGGGTTCCTAGGCTGGAGGTCATTTGAATCTCTACAGTATCAAAATGAATTGTGCGCCCTGGAATACAGACGCTGTACTAATTAAGTACAACTGCTGTACTTCCGTTAAGGGGTTTCCATGACCCTGACAGAGATCAACAGGAAAGGAGGCCTCTGTGACTCAACAGATATGATCAGTGTAGATAAAGCTAGGTTATAAATGGAAAAGGAAGCCCAATAAAAATATGCCATCTAAGGAAAGAGTATGCCTGGTTGGAAAGCTCTGATGCACCAACTCATACTTTGTTTGTGAAAATGCATCCAGGGACTGCGAATGTTAGCCTTTCTTAGTCACTGTGGACTTGGAAACCAATGGACTTAAGGACAGGTGGAGAGTCACGGCTTGTTGGTAAATAGAGGAGCTTCTCTATTTGAAAGTATGTAGAGCAGAAGACATTACATAGGGGCTTAGAGAGCTGAACCAAGAACTAAGAGTGGCAATTACAGGAGTTTTTAATTTTGGCTCAACATAAGAAAATATTTTATAGTGGCCACCACTGCTGTGAAAGGACGTGGCTTCCCTGAGTGAGTAGTGAGCAATCCGTCTCTGGAAATTCTCGAGCAGAGGCTGCACAGGGAGGCTGAGGTGGGTTTTGAGCATCAGATGGCAGATCACTCGCCAACTGTCCACTGAGGTCCTCCACATGCCAGGAACTCCTCTGCATTATGGTTTCTTTAGCCGCATAGCACAGGGAGATCAGCTCGGTGCTTTGTGACCACCTAGAGGGGTGGGATAGGGAGGGTGGGAGGGAGACGCAAGAGGGAGGGGATATGGGGATATATGTATACATACATATAGCTGACTCACTTTGTTATACAGCAGAAACTAACACACCATTCTAAAGCAATTATACTCCAATAAAGATGTTAAAAAAAAAAGTCTTGATTTGATGATTCCAGTCTATGTGGAATCTCAGTCATCCTCATCCTCAGCTATTTTGCCCTATACCATTTTGTGCTATTGACCATTGGCCATGCCTGCTACCTTTTTGAGGGCCTGTGAAGCCACAGAATAAAAATGTATATTAGGCATATGTAAATATTTAAGAGCTAAAAGTGAGAGAGTGCCAGTGGGAAGCAGGAAGAGGAGGTATCTCTCTGGAAGCTCCCCGGCAAGCTCCTCCTGGCCGTGTGGCATTGTGGTTAAGAGCGTGAACTTTGTGTCAGACCTACGTAACTTTGCAGAGTCTCAGTGTTCCTCCTTTGTAAAATGCAGGTGATAATATATCATAGATTGTTATGTTTGTAACTTTCTTAGCTTAGTGCCTTCTTAGCTTAGTGCTGGCATGTAGTAAACTCCTATTCAGCCCAGGTTCTTAATTAACACAGTACCTGGTACACAGTAAATGCTCAATAAATGGTAACTGTTAGTAGCAATAGTAACAGCAAGGATAATAAGTAGCATTACTAGTAGCAGCTAGACCAGGACTTAGAACACATATCCTGACTCCTGGTCCAGCGCTCTTTCCAAAACCTGACAATGTGAGTTTTATTTTTACTTTGTGGTGATGAGATGTGTGGATCAAAACTTACAATGTCCCTCCCTTTTAACAGTGAGGAGATCAGACTGATGCCCTAATATTTCAGAAAGAAAATTTGACTTCCATGGCTTCTGCACTCTTTTCTCTGAGAAGGATGCCGCGAGGGTGACATGAAATAATAGGGAGGCTGGGAAATCCCAGTTTACCTAAACCAGGTTATGCTGATTCGGGGAGTTAATTATTAATAGCCCCCTTTTCACTCTCTAAATTGTCATAGTTTGGATGACAAACCATATGGTCACTCTAAATATAACACTCACCGCTCTGAATTGTGGTCATTTCAACTTAGATCAAATTGCATAGGCTCCACACAAATTGTATTCAATTAGTATTTTTAAAAAGTGACTGTCCCTTTTTTTTTTTTTTTTTTTTTTTTGTTTTTTTTTGCGGTACCCGGGCCTTTCACTGCTGTGGCCTCTCCCGTTGCGGAGCACAGGATCCGGACGCGCAGAGCTTCAGCGGCCACGGCTCACGGGCCCAGCCGCTCCGCGGCATGTGGGATCTTCCCAGACTGGGGCACGAACCCGTGTCCCCTAATCGGCAGGCGGACTCTCAACCACCTGCGCCACCAGGGAAGCCCGTGACTGTCACCTTTAAGAGATTGTGTGTCACTCTCCTGGACACAGATAAATAGCCCACCTAAATTATCCCAATGGAACCATCTGCAAAGAAGTGTCCTGTTTCCTGGAGTATCCAAAATGTGAAATCGGCACCGTTCTTCCCTGCAGGAACCTGCCTTATTAATAGTATTTATCGTCTATCCCTCTGAGAGTGGTAGTGGAAAATCAAGCAGGGGCTGGAGGAACCCAGGTGACTCTCTCTTTGCATTCAGGAGGACTTAGCACGGAGATCTCCCCCAGGCGGTTTCTTCCTGGGCTCCGACAGGAATGCACAAGCAGATCCACAGCCGGCCTGCGGTTGCATTGGGTTGGGAGAAGCCTACTTTGGCATCAGCTGCTCCACACTCCCCAGATCAAATGTCAGCTGCCAGGACCAACTGGTGTCTCCTGGAGGTCTTTTAAAAAAGGATTTTCCAGCTGTTGAAAGGCTGCGGCATTGTTCTGCTGTTTGGCCACCTTCTCTCTGGCTGCCGCACTGGCAGCAGCCAGAATGAGTCCCATCAAAGGGTCAACAATGCAGCAGCCGCGCAGCCCACCGTCTTCCTCTCTCAGCTGTCTGATGTCAGCTCATCAAAGGGCCCTGCATATGGCCCCGTGCTTGCTAGTCATTACCCTCACAGGCCTCTAGAATTTTCACAAGTCAGAGGAGGCGCCAGTAGAAAATTTGCGGCCCCTGAGGGTGCCCTGGTGGTGGTTAATAGCCGGGGAGGGTGACAAGAAAGGGGGAAGTTTAGTGTGCTGTGGTTCCCAATTGTTTGGCTAACAGCCGGAGGTTGACCTTGAGCTTGCGTCTGCCACATGGCGGAGGCACCAGCCGGGCAGCACGTTGGGAGGGCTCAGGAATAATGGAACTTGAAAATGCAAATGATTTTAATGAATTCTTCTCCCCTCCTGCCCTCATCCCGTAACTCCCTGTGCAAGAAGAAACACTTCTCAGATTATAGGGGAAAGTCCCTACTTGCTCCAAGTCTAAAAGCGTAACGGAGACCGGTTCTGCTGAGGCCTCTGTCCACTGTGTGAGCCTTACAAGCTTGACTGTCCTGGATCAGAGGGAGGCACAAAAGGCCCTGTGCTGTGACCTGATCCCAGCTCGGGGCAGTGGCCAGATGAGACAAAGACAAAGAGCCCGTTTCATGAGAATGATTTTCTGGTACCTAGAAGGTGAAGGCCGGCCATGGACTTATCTGACCTGGCAGTGGGTCTGGATGGAAGGGACCGGCCAGTTGTGTGTGCCCTGGGGCTGGGTCTCAGTGTAGCTGTCCCGCGTGCAGAGTCAGGTGGAAGGGGGGGCCAGTTACAGGATGCCTGCTGCTGGGCCTCCGTCACTGTCCCAGCACAGGTGCCTCCTTCCTTCCAGAACGCAGCTGGGAGAGAAGCAAGGGGCTTTTCTTGAACCTCTTCCATGCTGTCCCTGGATAATTTGATTCAACCTCCATTGCAGTCAGGTAGCTGACCTTGCAGGAGTCATTCTTGGCCTTAAACTCTGAGCCCAACACCTTTGGGTGGCATAACTGATGTTTAAGAAAGAATACTTGCTCCCTCTTATTTCCCATCTCTAAACTCTGATCCTGGTGCACGGTTAAATTCCCTGTGCTCCTAAGGGGCTTGCCTGTAGGTAGGGAAGCTCTATGTACGCTATAAAATATATAAGGCCTAGTAGGTCTATGAAACTAAATGTGACTGTCATAATTTTGATCTCGGTATCTCGCAAAATTATCAGAAGTGTTTTGTAAACTGTAAAGTGATATACAAATGTTAGTGGTTGTTTCGATGGTTTTTTTTATTTTATAAAATGCTTTTTTTTTTTAACGCGAAGGTGATCTCTCTTGTAGAATTGGTTACATGAGAAAAGTCAGATGAACACAAAAAGCGCTAGCTTTGCCACATGGCAGTTGTTCAAAATCTGCTTCCAAGGGTCACACTTGTGCGGTGTTGTTTGCCCTGAAATCTACCGTAAAGGCAAACTAGAGGTATGGACCATATTAACGATGGGCTTTGGAAACAAAACCAGTTTGGAGCAAATTGTAAGGGAATGTGAGACTAATGTTTTACATTGTAAGATATACAAACTGAATTAATTAATGGGAAACTATTATTAGAGGCAGGGTAGTTCTCCATACATTAACTACCTTGTCCTTTTAAACAGGCCCTGTCTAGGATGGCTTACTTACAGGCTGTTACAGCTTGCATAGAGAAAGAAAGAAATGAAACTGGAGGCTCTTTGAATATAGCATAGTGCTGAAGAGCTCATTTACCTTTACTTTTTCAATCTACATGTCTTTTTCAAACGCTTAAATTATTTTTGCTGAACAGTAAGCTTAGGCGATGAGCCTGGATTTATACAGTTGTTCTCGAAATGAACTTTGAAAGCATCACGCAGTAATTTTTTTCAAAATGGAAAAACTTGGTTAGGGGGCCATAGACCATTGTCCGGAAGGAGAAGAAATCAGTCAGTGTTTCTGTAAAGGTGGTTAACCCACAGGCAGAAACAACTGCTCAGGACATTTTGCAAATTTACATTTGCATTTGTTGATTCCTTATTAAACTGAATAACCAGGCACATGGAAGGTAAAGCCCTCTTTTAATTAAACCTCTTGGTGTGGGC
>NC_045763.1:80856457-80957039 GCF_008692025.1 Phocoena sinus | reverse complement strand
ATCACATTATGTTCTCTTCACTGTGGGCTCGCATTATATAGTAATCATTACCCGTGCTACCTCGTTTTGCCTGGAATCACCTTTTCTTTCTTCACTCAGGTATCACCTAGTGATTTTTCAAGACTCCAGCCAGGCACTGCTTCCCTTGGACCACTCCTGTACTTCTGTGACCATCATCAATTTCTTCCCGCTTGTCAGCATATACCGTCCTACACTTCAAGAGGTGGAGTCTATTTGCTCCCCATTTATGACTTTCTATAAAGCAGAAATGATGTTCTGTGACTTCTGGGCCCAAACCTAAAGAGTGCTGGCAGTTGTCACATTCTACCTCTGAAAAAGCCAGCAAACATATAAGTTCAGCCCCCTCAAGACTGCCATGTTGTGAGGCATCCCAAGCTAGCATATGGAGAGACCACACAGAGGAGAACCAAGGAACCCGGACAATGGTGATAAATAACTTAGACCCCACTCAAATGACTCCCATCACATTGCTCCAGCCTGCCCCCACTGGTCAAGCCATTCAGCAAATGTCCAGACATCGTGGAGCAGAAACGAACCATTCCTTACTCTGCTCTTGTCTAAATTCTTGATCTGCAGAATTATAAACAAATAAATGGCTGTTATTTTCATGTACTAAGTTTGAAGGGGTCTTTTTCAGTGTAGGTGATTGAAATACCCTCTAAATCTGGCATGGATACTTCTCCCATAATCTTCTTAGTGTCTTTGTGGGCCTCTGGAGTATTACTATCCTACTGCAATTCTCAAAATAAAGGTTTCTTTCCCTGTATTCCTTCTTTGTCCCAACTGTCTTTCTTTAAGCATGTGAAAATTGATGATGATCTTAAAAGCTGGCAGAATTCTTTTTAAGAAGGAAACTGTCTTCATTTGTAAAGATAAGTTTCTGAGCCCCTGGAAATTGAAGAATAAAACTTTGTGGGAAAGAACCAAGGCTTCTGAGGATCATGGCTGAACTGAATCTGCATGGAAATTGAAGAATAATTTTTTTTAAGGAGTAGGGAGAGGGAGAAAGAGGGATGAGAGAGAATTCAGAAAGGCCCTGTGAGTCAGGGGACTCTGTGGGGAGGGAGGCAATGGATACTGCTCTGTGGGAGGTGACTAAGACAAGGTAAGTAATGTACAATTTGAAATTGCTTTAGATTTTGACATGTAAACATTTCCTTTCTCCCTTGCCCATCTCCCCACCACACAGCCACCAGTAAAGCTTACCACTTTACACCAGTAAAACTTTTGTGTGAATGGGATATTTTTTTGACCAACAGTCAGAGGTGACCTGAGAATATAACCTCCAAAGAAAATGACAGAAACTGAGCGAAAGTCATGGAATTAGGGGTTCAAGCTAAAATTACCTGGATCCCAAGGGGCCAGAAGAATAACTGACTCAGGGTTTGTGGGTTACTTCTCTATTCCTAGCACCTAGCATGGTTCCTGGCACACTGAATTTTCAATAAGCATTTGTTGAATAAATGATTGAATAAATGAAAGAATGAATGAAAAGACGATTTATAGGATAAAGTATGGCTCTTTTAGAACCTTTGTGCTATGGCAGAACAGCATGAGATCCAAAGTCAGAGAATCTGTGTTTGAGTCTCACTCTTAGGTGACATTTGGCAACTTGCTTTTCTAATTTGGTCTCCTCATCTATAAAGTGGGATTAATAGTAATGCCTCCTTCACAAAGATTTAGCAGACACCCAGTAAAGGCTACTTCTCCTTCCCCACTGCCCAAGACAACAGCAGCTTGGTGTACAGACATGAGGGAGTTTTCTCGGGGTCGTAGGTAGGCAAGGAGCAGGACCACTATGGGAGCAGGACCCAAGATAGAACACAGAGTTGTTTTCCATTACTGTTACCAGGACTTTGTTTGGTAATGTTCTTGCAAAGAGTTTCCTTTCATGATTTCTGCCTAAGAATAAGAAATCTGCGAATGGTTGCTATCTGTATGTATGTGTTTTTCATTTTGAGGTTCTAAATCTTGTAGATGGAAGGACATGGGGAGAAGAAAGGGTAACACATTTTGGTGAAAAGCAAAGACAGCTAAAATTAGCCATTAAGCGTTATTGAAAATAAGCAACATGTCCATGGTTGTCATTTTATTAGTGATGGGGCCAAGGAAAGAAAAAGAACAAGGCAAAATTTTAGCTTCTGAACTACATGGCTTCTGACACTCAGATAGTGGTTCCAGAGAATGCATTCTCTTTCCAAATTGGACTTTTCCCCCACCCATCCCCAATCAAAAAATAGAAGCAATGTTTCTGTTGGGGCTGATTACCTGCAAGTACACTTGGTTCCCTCTTCTCTGCTCCTGGTACCTTGCTTTCCTTAGTCAAGTGGGCCATATTTCCTTTTTCATCTTCCCTGTAAAATGATGATGAAAATCATTTTACACATGGTTGCAATTCCAAGAAAAATCCCCACAGCAGTAAGTTGATTTTGATCTCTGGTTTTTGTGACATGGAAAATGAATTTCATTGATTTCTGCTCTAATCTTTATTACTTATTTTCTTCTGCTGACCTTGGGTTTATTTTGTCTTCCTTCTGGTTATTTTTAAGGTGAAAGCCAAGGTCATTGATATGAGACACTTCTTTTCTAACAAAGATGTTAAATGCTATAAATTCCCCTCTGAGTACTGTTTATTGGCATCCCACACATTCTGATATGTTATGCTTTCATTTTCATTCAGTTCAAACTGCTTTCTATTTCTCATCTTGAGAATTTCTTTGACTCACATGTTATTTTGAGTCTGTTATGTAATTTCCAAATACTTGGATATCTTCCATATATCTTCCTGTTATTGATTTATAATTTAATTCCATTGTGGTTAGAGAACAATCTTCGGATGATTTAAATCCTTTTAATTTATTTAGGCTTGCTTTACTGCACAAACCATGGTCTGAGTACATGTTCCATGTGTACTTGAAAATAATTTTTATTCTGTTGTTCCTGGTTTTATGAATGTCAAATAAGTAAACTTAGTTAATAATGTTGTTCAAATGTACTATATCTTAACTGATTTTCTATTTATGTCATAAATTACTAAACAAGGGCTAATGTAATGCCTTGCTGTAATTGTGGGTTTATCTACTTATTCTCTCAACTTTGCTTTCTATCAAATTTTTCTTTATGGATTTTGAAGCTGTATGCATCAGGATTGTTATATCCTCTTGATGAATTGATCCCCTATTAATTAGAAAATGATCCTTTTATGCATAAGATCTTTGCTCTGAAACCTACTTTGCCTGCTAATAATTTAGCCACTCCAGCATTCTTTTGATTTTCCTTTCTTTTAACCTATTTATATCTTTATATTTAGAGTGGATTTCTTGTAGGCAGCATATTTTTATGTGTTGCTTTTTTATATACTCTGACAGTCTGTGGCATTTAATTAAAATATTTAGTCCATTTGCATTTAGTATAATTAAAGTTGAGTTTAAATCTGCCACCTTGTTAATTGGTTTCTTTTGTCTCATTTGCTCTTTATGTTTTCTTATTTTTCAGCTCTGTTTTGTATTAATTGAGTATTTTCTATGAATTCCATTTTATTTCCTTTTAGGCTTAGTAGCATAACTCATTTTATTTTTGTTTTATGTAATTATTTTAGAGTTCATAATACACATACTTACCAGTGGGGAAAGGGATGGGGGAAAGGCAATATAAGGGTAGGGGATTAAGAGATACAAACTATGTACCTATGTATAAAGTAAATAAGATACAAGGGTATATTGTCAGTAGGAAATATAGCATATATATATTATATATAAATATATACTTTTAAATGGAATATAATCTATAAAATATTGAATCATTATGTTGTATACCTGAAATAAATATAATATTGTAAATCAAGTATACTTTAATAAAAATAAATTAAAACGAAAAAAGAGTATATTACCATTTCCAGTGTTTTACATTACTTTTTGTAAATACACAGTCCCATTTGGTATCATTTTTGTTCTGCCCAAAGAACATCCTTTAACATTTCTTATATTTCCCATCTGCTGGTGATTAATTCTTTCAGTTTTTATATGTTTGAAAACATAATTATTTTGCTTTGATTTCTAAAATGTTTTTTGCTGGGTACAGAATTCAAGTTTTACAGATATTTTTTTCCTTTTCTTATTTTAAAGATGTTCCACCTTTTCCTTGCTTACATTTTTTGATGTAATTCTTATCTTTGTTTCTCTGTCCATAACATGTCTTTATGCTCTTGATGCTTTTAAGATTTTCTCCTTATCACTTATATAGATAATTTTGATTATGATGCCACTTGGTGTCTCTTTTCCATGTTTCTTTTGCATAGGGTTCATTGAAATTCTTGGATCTGTGGCATTTGGCAACTTGCTTTTCTAATTTGGTCTCCTCCTCTATAAAGTGGTATTTCATCCGTGTTTTCATCAAGTTTGGAAAGTTTTCAGCTATTAATTTTTTTTTTCTTTTTTTTCCTCCAGTTTTGTTGAGAAAAAATTGACATACATCACTGTATAAGTTTAAGGTGTACAGCATGATGGTTTGTTTTACACATATTGTGAAATAATTACTACAGTAGGTTTAGCTAACATCCATCATCTCATACAGAGCCAATGAAAAGAAAAGGAAAAAGAAAAGAAAAATAAAATCTCCTTGTGATGAGACCTCTTATGAGTATTTCTTTAAATAGGGTTTTCTGTCCCTTTCCTTCTTCCCCTCCTTCATGGTCTGTAATATATTAGGCCAGTTGAGGTTGTCCTATTGCTCACTGATTATATTTTCATTTTTTTAAAATACTTTTTTCTCTGTTTCATTTTGGATATTATATATTGATATAACTTTAAGTTCACTAATTCTTTCTTCTGCAATGTCTAATCTGTTGTTAATGCCATCCAGTGTATTTTCCATTTCAGATACTGTAGTTTTCATCTCTAAAAGTTTGATTTGGGTCTTTGTTACTTATCATTCATGTTTTTGCCTAACATTTGAAAATATATAATTAGTTAAATAGCTACTTTAATGTTCTATCTACTAATTCTATTATCTATTCCACTTCTGGATCAGTTTCAATTAATTGACGTTTTTCCTCATTGTAGGTCATATTTTCCTGCTTCTTAGGATGCCTAACAATATTTTATTGGATATAATCTTTGTGAATTTTGCCTTACTGAGTACTACATATTTTTGTATTTCTACAAATATTCTTGAGCACTGTTCAGTGATGTAGATAAGTTACTTGGAAACAATTCCACCTCTTGGATCTTGCTTTTAAGCTTCCTTAGCTGGGAAAGGGGAAGTTTTTAGTCTAGGGCTAAATTTGCCCCACTACTGAGACAAAGCCATTCTGAGTATTCTATCCAATGGCCTACAGGTTATGAGATTTTCTACTCTGGCTGGAGAAGACATGAGTTGTTCTCATCTCCATGTCATCTCCAGGATTGTTCCCTCTAATCTATTCAGATAGTCCCCCACCCCAAGTATTTTCGTGTTACATTTATACTGAACAGTACTGAGCTCAAGGTTCAAGGAGGACCCTCTTTCTTGGCACAGCTTTCTCCTCTCTGGTACACTGCCTGTGAACTCTAGCTGCTTTGTCCTCCCTGGATTTGTAGGTAGCTTCATTTCCTCAACTCAGCATAACCACTGGACTCTGCCTGAACTTTCACCACCTTGGGCCACAATCTGGGAATTCTGCCTAGCCAGTAAGCTGGGAAAATCACAGGACTCATGACTTCTGTTTACCATCTCTTAGGGATCCCTGCCCTTTGTTTCCTGATGTCCAGTGACTGAAGGCTATCATTTCATATATTTTGCCATTAATTAATTAGTTAATTAGGTGAAGGATAAGTCCAGTGTCTGCTATCCCATTTTAGTCAAAAGCAGAAATCCACTGGAAAATAACTTTGAATAACCATTTGGTAGGGATTTTTCACCTAAGATATGGATTTAAGTTGAACACACCCTAAAACTTATGACTTGTTTTGCTTTATCTTCTTATCCTCCCATTTCCTCAATCTGATTTACTCATTGCTTTGTTTTAGCTTGTCTCCGAAATTTTTTTTTTTTTTTTTGTGCGGTACATGGGCCTTTCACTGTTGTGGCCACTCCCATTGTGGAGCACAGGCTCCGGACGCGCAGGCTCAGCAGCCATGGCTCACGGGCCCAACCACTCTGTGGCATGTGGGATCCTCCCAGACCGGAGCATGAACCCATGTCCCCTGCATCAGCAGGTGGACTCTCAACCACTGCACCACCAGGGAAGCCCTCAGAAATTTTGTAACATCAATCTTACCCTTTGAGCTATGAAAAGATCTCTTTGGAGCTTCCAAACTCCCCATAGGCTCAGGAATTGGTGATTCTTACCAAAGCTTATAAATTCAATTATTTAAATGAACCAATGATACATAAATTGAAATCTATCTATCTATATACCTACCTACCTACCAAAATATATATGTCAATCAGTCTACTAGTCAGTGTAGTATAGAGAACATAAAATATCTAGTATATGTATTGTCTCTCTGATTGACAGAGATGTCTAAAAGCTGTTATCACCCAGCTCTAAAAGGTTTAATGTCCAGTCTTCTTCAGAGTATTTCTTTTGAGAAACTTTGGTATGGTCTAAGATTTCTTTTTCAATAGAACTGTGTCCTGCTAGGTGGCTAGATTAAGGAAAGTTATTAACAAGAATGCTGTGAAGATACTAGGTGAAAGAGATGTTGCTATTTCACAGCATCCCTTTGTCTATCCCACTTGTGAAAGCTATTATGGTGCCTGTCACATGCTTGGGGGAAGAGGCAGTGTCAGAGAGATGATAAAGATGCTGTCTGGAGTGAGGGAGCTCCAATCATCCAGAAACATCTGTCAGCAATATTTCTACTTCTTATGGCATTTGCAGCTTTCCGGTTCTTGGTGTATGTTACCTGTAGACTTTGCTTCACTTTTCCCTCACTTCCTTAAAATATAGACATTCTGCAATAGGATTAGGGCATGTCTAAGTGTGCTGCTGTATGATTTAAATCTTTGGTCTTACCATCTGAGCCCACATCCTAACAAAGACAAGCAAGCCACATAAGTTCTTATCTCGTTTCCAAAGCTCCAGACTTATCTTCCCCTCTGGAATACTCTCCTCCCTCACTGCTTCAATATTATCAGCCTATAAACGCCTGGACTTCTTCTTAAATATCATATTTGACACTTTGTGTTATCTGTAATCAATGGAAAGCTAATGGATATAGAATCACATTATAGCTGATGTTTAGTAGCTAGAGCAAACTCTTAAATATGGTGATCAACCTCATTCAAAGAATTCTGGATCAAGAGTCACCCTACATTTTAAGATTGGAAGAGTCACAGCATAAAGAAGGGGAAAAAAAAAAACAATAAAAAATCCCAGGGAATTTTTGTCTTTGAAAATAAAATGTGTTTCATTTGGGAGCAGTCAAATTTTATTATACTTTTTATTAAGGTAGACTTATATTCTAATAAATCTCTTATTTTGAGCTTCCACATCATAGGAGTTACTTGAAAACTGTCATGAAGTGGATTTCCTTAGGGTAGCATGCTGAAACCAAGGGATAGATCAGAATGTTGGACCTCAGTCTTCTTGCTTCACACCTGAAGCATGTGCCACTGTGGTGTTTGTGTCTGAATACCTGGACAGTGATATGAGGTGAAGAGAGAATCTGAAGAGAATCTTCCCTCAGGCAAAAGCAGGAGCTATAATATATGTTCACCCTAGGGTCACCCATACCATGACCATGCTTATCATCCTCGCGCCCAGCACTGCCCAGAGTGATGGAGCAGCCATGTCCAGGGTGCTTGAGCAGGGTGATGGAGTGTAAGCCTCTACTTGCACTTAGACATAATTCTGGACGAGTCCTGGTGAATAGACTCCAGACCTGGAAAGCACACGGGAGTCAATCAGTCAGAAATTATGGTAGGGGACAGGTTAGCGTAAAGGTTAAGAACGGATCTAGAATCAGATTAAATCCTGTCTTTACTACTTTCTAGCTGTGTGAACGTGAATCTCAACAAGAATGCTTCCTCCCCACCCACCATGTTTCCTTCCACATGGATGGAGTTTATCATAGGTTATAAAAATGACCACAGATTCTTTACCCTCCCTGCAATCACACTCCTGGCTATGTAACTTGGAATGTTCTTCTGCTCTGAATTGAATTTTTCCATGTGCTTGTTCTGGACAATGAAAGGATAGCAAACTTGATGCAAACAGAAGCTGAAAATCACTTTCATGTTTGGTCAGTTATTTCTTGAAGCTCTTGGGAGCCATTTGATACTGTAAAAAAGAAAGGGACCTCAAATAAGACCTGGTGACTGGGGCTGCCATGATGACAAACTTCCCAAATTCACGAGGGGATATCAATGTCTTATATGCCAATTGGAGAGAGAGAGGACAGAATGCATATTAAGATTTCCTACCCAGATTTGATGAATGTATTGTGCCAAAATTAATCTTTCCTAGAAAATTTCTTCCAATTGACTTTGAGTTCCTCAGCTATCAATTCTGACAGTGAGTGACTTGCGACTTCGTATGGCTGAAGAAAATGAAATCCCCATCTATCTTAATTCCATAAGCTTTTTGGTGGTGCTCTTTGGCCATACAGGTCTATAATTCCTTCTCCAAAACCCTTATGTTTCTGAATTCAGAGTTATTCTTATTATACCCAACATCACATAATACTTCAAGTACAGTCTTCAGAAGCACCCCATAATCTAATATTCATATTTTTTGCAACAAAATACTATGTAAATGTTAATACTTGGCATGATACACAAAATCTATAAATCACATCAGTCAGTTGATGTGAATATTTACCACTGAATGCTTTTTGAACTTTAGAAATACAGATAAAGGACTGTGAATTACTACACAGTTTTGGGTTCTAGGAATAAAATTTTCCATAAGATATTGCTCTAGAGCTGAGGAGAGTTTGATTTCTAAATTTGGTAGGTGTGGGGTTGGTCCTAGATAATCGTGTGTGTTCTATTCACTCGAGTTTATTAAAAAGGTAAAATAGATCAGATACTCAGAGTTGAGCTAATATGCTGTCTTAAGCCTGACTGAGCTGCAGTTATTCCAGTGAGATAGAGCCCAGGCTTCCTCAGCCACAGAAACTCTACTTAGGGAGTAAGAACCATTTTAGCTGAAACTAAAATGAGTAAAAAGCTGTGGGGATGTAGTAGCTATTACCTACTTACCTACCAAAATGTGGGGAATTTAAACTTCCTTGGACTTTTGACTCACGTATGATTTCTTCTCTGGATCTTAGGTCTCAAAGAGCTTAATTGCTAAATTTTAATTTCTCTCTGGATTTAAATATAGAAGATAGATAATAGTTTGACTTTAATTCTCTTAATCTTGAATGTCTTTGGAGATTAAGTTGAAAGGAGTTTAATCATTGAACATTACGGTCTCTCTAGGAAATTTATAATGGGAGTGGCTTCAGGTTCAAATTTGGGACTTTTAGGTTTTTATCATTTTATTCTGAATTTTAATATTGGGATATCTTAGTGTTTTCATTTATTCTCATCACTAAGCCTGTGCTATGCTATGCTGGTACAGAGTTGACAGTAGTTGATTAGATTCTGTCCTATTTTACAATCTTCTTTAGAACAAAATCTAAACTTTCTATCAGTTAAGTCAGGAAGATACCCTGTAGAATTGGGCAGCAGCTCATGAAGATGGGGACATAAATGCTGATTGTTACCACCAAGTAGGAGAGTCACACCCTTGGATGACCGTAGGCTTAATGATTAAATCTGATATACTAAGGGAATAAAAATCTGGAGAATATTGTAGGGGAACATGTTTTCCCAGCCACTGTTATTTCTTCCATGTAGAAGCAGCTCAGTCATGAATGCTGTGCCTATCTCTGTCCCCTTTACTTGCTTTATCCCAAGGGAAATAGAACAGATTGGTAAATTTGGAAAGAATCTACTATATTTTCTCAATTCATCTACTCCCTTCAGCCTCCTGGGCGTGACTTGCCCACAGAAAACAGGTGTACTGGTCTTCCTCTTTTCAGCACTGCTATAGCTGGGCAGGTAAGGGTTCCCAGTTCTGGGGTTCAGTATTAATATGCTGTGTTTCTTTAAGCTACTTCCTCCAATGCAGGTTTAATGAGTAAAATAAGTGATATATTAATCCTGTCTATCTTATTTTTGGCTTATTCTTAAATTGATTCACAACTCATAACTTGGTTGAGAAGATGGATGCTATCAATTGGGTGCCCTTAAAATTTTCAATATTGCGTAACTTACTTTACTTCTCTGTACATATATTTTCATCTTTATAATGAAGATTTTTGATGATGATTAATTATGTGCGTTAATACATGTAAAGCATTTATAGTATTGCCTAGCATGTAGCAAGGACTCAGTATCTACTATTATCATTGTTTCTATCTAGTTTGTGTCCAATGTTGTGTGGAGCAATTTGCAATGTCAGAGACACTGGATAAGAGGCTAAAATGCATGCCCAGCTCCCAAAAAGTCTACTATCTGGCCAAGAAGACAAATTATAGAGAATATGTAAGGCATGTAATATATATGACTTGTAACCATGCATTTGGCTTGGTAGCATCCATACTCAGGGCTATGATAGATATGTAAGAGTGAGATCGGGGCTTGACCTGGAAGGACAGGTAGCCATATAAATAGAGGAAGGGGAAATACTCTCATTGTCATTTGCTCTGTTTCTTTAATTGCATAAATTTTGCTTAAATGCATACTGTTGCTAATTTCCTACATGACTTTCTTTTTCACCAGATTGAAAACTCTTTAAGAGCAGGAATTGAGTATTATTCATTTCTGTATCTTCCACACTAGTATCCAGGAACCTAGGCAATGTGTGCATGCATGCACATACACATGCACATGCACGCACACAGTTTGAATAATGATTGTTTAAGAAAAAAAAGAAAGAATGAGGGAGAGAAGGAAGGAAAGATCTATCTGACTGGTCTGAATAGAGGGCTGAGCTGAGATGGAGACAGAAGGCCAATCGGACAGTCAGGCAAAAAGGGCATACATCGTGGAAGGAAGATTGAGGCTGTGGTTCAATGCTCACAGAGGACAAAGGGTCTATTATCCTTAATGCAATGGCTCTTGAGAGTCGGGCATTGGATCAATATGCATTCCGCACTTTCTAGTGAGGAATAATTTCTCAATATAACAAGAGGTTTGGTCCTCAGAAGTTCAAGACTGGAGTGGGTCCAAATCTTCTCATGAGAGGATATTAATAGAGTTGAGTGGATCCTGAGCAGACTGAGACACATGACAGCTACCAATTCTGCAAAGTTGTTTGTTTGGGTAAAAGGAGGAACTAATAAATGCATCATTTTTAAACCTCTCCAAAGAAAACCACTAGATTACTTTGTGTCTATTTTTAGATAAAATTTGAGACTTCACAGTGTCCTGTCAATTACTATCTAGTAATATTTTATACTTGGCACAGATTTTCTTTAAAAGCAGTATCACTAGAGTTCTCATATACCTCCTAGAATATACATGACTTGACTTCCTCTGAAAGGTGACCTGCTGAATTTTACTAATGACCCTGCTAATGAATGTCAGAAAGAGACTACTAACCTAATCTTTTTCATTTTCCACTAGGAAAAAAAAAACACCCTCTCTTTTTCAGTTTAATGTTTTCCCTTAGATCACAAAGGAGGCTTGGTAGAGAAGCCAACATCAGAACTAATATAATTGTTCTTACGGGAGACTCTTTCTGGCCTCTCCATCTCCATGGGCAGTGACAGTGCTGGCATGTATCCAAAAAATGTCATGTCAACAATCATCTTTGTTTTATGTCTCTTTGTCATCAGTGGTTACTACTTCCTGGTGCATCAGAAAAGGATTACATCTTGATGCACAGGCTTCCTTCTCCTATTGATAGCCTTTGCAATTTGTCATAAATTGTTGGTCATTAAATAAGCGTGTCTTTTAAACATGACTGGCTTGGGAACCGTTTAGACTAGCCATCCTAAGAAAAGCCTACCACTCTTTCCTAAGTCAGATTCCTTTCAGCAGAATTGTATTACATTGGGCTTTGTTCTATTTCCTGCTTTGGGCCAATAATGGGGCTTTAGTGTCCCTTGCTTGTTTTTAAGAAGGAAGACATATTTCCTGTAGCTCTTTCTACAAGCAGACAGCTGTGGAAACATCACAATAATGAACCAAACGTCTTGTGGGTACCCAAGGCAGCTCCTAAATATTCGCTATCCTTTTGTTCCTTGCTCTGGGAAATTTCTGCTGATATAACCTGGGGAATCAAGTAGCTTTTCTCATCCAAGATCCTTGCCTCTGACATCAAACATGGTCTTTGCCCTTTATCAACCTATATAGTAAGGTAACTCTTGGGTATTTTTCACACTAATGTTGATTACCTGGGTACAGCCAATCATCTGGAGAGCAAAGATTTTATTAGAATGAGAAAGAGACTTAAGGATACACACTAGACATAGATTAGATAACTTTCAGACATAATGCTATGTTACTTAACTCACTTAAAAACAAGTAAAGCTATAAATTGTGTTTATAAGTTGATTTTCTATCTTAATTCTCAGTAGAAATATCTTTTCTGCATATTTAGGGAGCATAAACCGTATGTTTAATACTTTACTTGTACAAATACAACAGTGTATATCTCTAGTCAATTTATTTTTTAAAATAAACTGAGGCCAATCCAAATATGTTACACTTCCTTTTTTCTGTCTTTGTATTATAAAGTAAAAATTTCTGCATACAGAAAACCCAAACACAGCGAATGCTGGACTTAATGAGTTATTATAAGATGAATATCATTGTTATCATCACCCAGGTCAAGAAATAAAATTTGCTACCACTTCAGAAGCTATTCCAATTATATCTCTCCCCCCTCAAATTTAACCATGGTTCATGCTTTTATAGTGATCACTTTTTCGACTTTCTTTGTGGTTTTATCACCCATGTGAGCAGTCTTATAAACTATAGCCTTGCCCATTTAAAGGAAATGAGCATGTCTTTTAATCTTTTAATCCACAGGTTTTCCCTTCATACCTTACTTTTCTTTACAATTTATCTGTTGATTAAAGTGCATTTGACATGTATATTTCCCACACAGTCTGGATTTTGCTGATTGCCAGTACAAGGTTCAATTCAACATATTCCTCTATCATTGAAATTTGCTATTCATTTGGTAGGACTATAGACTGTGGTGTGTTTTCAATGGAAGGCATTTGATATCTGGTTGCCACTCTTTTTGTGATGTTAGCATTCACTGATATGTGATGAATAGATCCCTTAATGTTTTGTGGGGTTGCCTATGGTGTCATTCTAAATTTATTATTTATTATATGGGAAATTTTATAAGAGAAACGTCCCCTTATCTACAATTTGGTTACCTACTGAAAAAGTTTATACTGAAAAGGAGGGGCAAATGCTTTTTCTCATCCTTTAATTATAAGTTTTCAAGATGATATATTGGATCCCAATAATTTTTTTGTGGTGAACTACTAGTTTCATGTTTTAATATCAGTATGAACATATCTAATGAGTTTTAAGACACTGCAATTATTTTCTTGTTTTGAAGCACAATTGAGCCTCTGGACAGTGGGAGCCTCTTCAAGTTGACTCCTGAAACTTTTCACAGCTTTCTCACTATCTAGTATGATAATTTTGTATATTTCTAATCTCCTAGAAGCTCTGAATTCTTTTAGCAGGCGAGTGTGTTTCAAGACTACAGTACACATCAATAAAGATGTCCACTGCTCTCTGTTTGGTTACTGTTTCTAAGCTTCTTCAGTGGACACAGCCAGGAAATAAATTCACATGTGCTTGTGCACATAAACACAGAGTCACCACACACACCACACACACACACACACACACACGTATCATGAGTTCATACTAATACTTCTAATTCAAAATCAGGACTACCTGTCTTTTCCCTAACAGATTCTGTATTATTTCTGCAACTCTTTTCTTCTACACTAGGGGTCACAGACTTTCAAAGTGCAGGACTAGATAGTAATTAGTTTACCTTGCAAACCATATGGTCTCCGTTGCAACTACTCAATTCTGCCATTATAGCAGGCAAGCAGCCATAAACAATATGTAAAGTATGGGTGTGGCTATAGTCCAATGAAATGTCACTCACAAACATAAAGGTGGTAGGTTCATGAGCCATAGTTTGCCAACTCCTATCCTGCATTGGAAATCCTGGTTCTTAAAACATAAATGATGTTGAGATTAGAATATTCCATCACTGCTCTTTTACTTGTCTCATATTACACACATTTAAAGTCTCAGGATAATGATAATAATACTTTTACAATCCATATACCTGCTAAGACAGTTAAAAATAAACTTTTCATTTGTACTACGTATCCTTTCCCTTTTAATAGTTGAACTCCATCTACATTATCTGTGGATTTAGCTATTGCATGCTAATTTCATTCTCTCTTTTAATCCTCATTTAACCCTAGTTGTACAATTAACTATACATTAAATTTTCCTCTCCAGGACTTATCTCTATGTGTCTCTAATCCTGTTCATTGTCTGAAACTCATTCTTTAGTAAGTTCTTTAGGGAGGGCCCATAAGGAGTAATATTTTCTGAGCTCATTTAGACTGATAATAATTTGTCTGTGCCCCTTGTACTTTGGTTTTCCTTTTCTTCTCTTCAATATCTTAAACATGTTACTCTATTTTCTTCTCTCATAAAGTGTTGCTGTCAAATAGCCTATTGATAAACTACTTTCTTTCCCTTATAAATCACATGCTGTTTTTGCCCACATGCCTATTTCAGATTAGGAAGGAAGCACACACTGATATGACCATCATCATGAAGGAAGTTTATTAGAGAATGTCCTCAGCTCAGGCGAGGGAAGAAAACAAGGTTAGATAGAGAGAGAAGTTGAGGTGTGGTGCAGTTGCAACAAAGCTTCACCCAACCCTAAAGGGAGCACTGCAGCTGGGAGATGTCTCAAGCTGGGGAGAGGAAATTGGACCTTTTAGTCTCAGAGTTGACCAGTTCCCCAGAAGGTGGGTATGACATTGGGCATTGTGGCTTTACTCAGCCAAGTAAATTACTGAAGAGGCCATTACAAATGTGATCTATCAAACAACAACTTCATAGCAACTAGTGAAATTAAATAAATAAATTAATTAAAACTTTGGGTTCAGTAATTTTTCTAGAACATGTCTTGATATCGGTCATTCTGATTCAGTATTCTCAGGGGGACAGCATGCTCTTTCACTTTGAAGTTTCAAGCTACTCTTTGTTTCAAGACATTCTTAAATTACAGTTTTTAGCATTTGTTTTACTCTCTTGCTTTGGTTTCTGTCATCATGGACTCCCATCATACCTATACTGGATCTTGCTTTTCTTCCTCTTTTTCACCATCTCTTCTCCTTAAGACATTTCTGTTGTGTTTAGTAGCTTTTGTATTTTTCCCAGGTTAGCCCTCACTTCTGAAATTATCGTATAATTGCTTCCTGAGTTCTGTCAGTAAATTAATAAATATTTCTAAACCGGATTTATGTTTCCTCATTCTGATTTGCATTTTCTTTCTTCCACTTGAAAATGTTTATAGTTTATTCTATTATAGGGCCTATCTTTCTGGCACATTTCCATTGCCTGTAGGGATGTTATTTCATATTATCTTTTTTCTTATAATAATTTTATATGGAATTTAACTTCAAGTATTTTCTGTGTTCATTTTTTGTGAAATTAACTTTCCCCAACTTTAGAAAGAAATGTGGTTCAGGGAAACTTTTCTCACTCCACAGAATTCCCTGATATATTGTTTTCTTGTAGTGTTCAAATATATGGTGGTTTGCTTCTGAGCCTTCCTGACTCTTTTCCCTTTCTCCAGTTTTATCTGGACCTTTTATTATTTCATCTCCATTGTCCCTATTCCTATCAATTTTGATTCAACTCCCAGAAGTTTCTCCTTTGTGCATGGATCTATCTGTAAAGGAGACTTGCTGGGCCAGTTTTGAGAATTCACTTGGGGATTTGCTACTCCATACCCATTGGTATTTACAGTAGGCCTGTTTCATTAATTTACAATTACATTGGGTAAAACGTCTCTTAGTTTCAGGTGAAAATCTAAAATTGGCCCATGACCCTTCCCACTGCACTGCCCTGGCTATTTTGAAATTCCCCTGTTCTTAGACATTTCAGGCTATTCAAATAGCAGTACTATGCAGGGCTTGGCTGCTGGTAGCTTGTACTCATTCTTTTGTTGTTTGAGAATTGTGTTATTCAGTTTTATTTTAAAATATCCATGTGTCTTTGGTTTTGCTGTCTAGTTATTCTGTCTTTTGTCATGTTAGGTTTTGGCAAGATTAGAAAACAAAGTAGCTGCTACTGCTGCCCTCCTTGCAGAATCACATTTTAACTGGTTTATTAGAAGTTAAGAGTAAGTCACATGCCAAATAAAATGTGAGTGAAATAAAAGTGCGAGAAGAAGTCTATGGTAGGAGATGCCCTTTTATTTCATTAAAAGTACCAGGATTCCAATTTTTACCCCAGAGACCACCAGTCTTTTTCTGTTTTGTTGTTTTTTTTTTTTTAATTGGGGTATAGCTCTTTTACAATGTTGTGTTAGTTTCTACTGTACAGCACCAGTCCTTTATATTTTATTTATTTTTTAAAGCATTTTTAAATATAAATTTATTTATTTATCTATTTATTTTTTTGGCTGTGTTGGGTCTTCATTGCTGTGCGAGGGCTTTCTCCAGTTGTGGCGAGTGGGGGCTACTCTTCATTGCAGTGGCTTCTCTTTGTTTCAGAGCACAGGCTCTAGGCATGCAGACTTCAGTAGTTGTGGCACGTGGGCTCAGTAGTTGTGGCTCACAGGTTCTAGTGCACAGGCTCAGTATTTGCAGCACATGGGCTTAGTGGATCCCCGGCATGTGGGATCTTCCTGGACCAGGGCTCGAACCCGTGTCCCCTGTATTGGCAGGCAGACTCTCAACCACTGCGCCACCAGGGAAGTCCTGTCTACATTACTTTTGCATCTTGCTACTATGTTCTGTATTTGCTTAGAGCCACTGGGTGCTAAGGAATTTGGTCTGCTGCTCCTCCAGGGAAGTTTGGTGAGCCTGGTACAAGGAGGTGATAAACAAGGCCATAAAACACAGAGTAAATGAAGAAGATACATAAGCTTCCTGATATATTTTTTTAACATCTTTATTGGAAGTATAATTGCTTTACAATGGTGTGTTAGCTTCTGCTGTATAACAAAGTGGAATCAGCTGTACATATGCATATATCCCCATATCTCCTCCCTCTTGCATCTCCCTCCCACCCTCCCTCTCCCACCCTGCTAGGTGGTCGCAAAACACGGAGCTGATCTCCCTGTGCTGTGTGGCTGCTTCCCACTAGCTATTTGTTTTACGTTTGGTAGTGTATATGTGTCCATGCCACTCTCTCACTTCGTCCCAGCTTACCCTTCCCCACCCCCGTATCCTCCTGATATTTCCTTAACATGTTCTTTAAACGTATTGTATGTAGTGCCTATGTATATGTGCATAACAAATAAGCCTGGTAAAATGTAATTAATTGGTGTGCCTGCTTTAATAGGAATTCTTCCCCAATCAGAAGAACCTAGAATGGAAGGCCAGAAAGAACCCAGGAGAGGCAAAGACTTTATTGACTAAATGCCATGTCTGTATAGGGCAACAGCAGGGCTATTGAGGTGAACAAATGAAGCGTCATCAGGGGTTCAGTATCCTTCTGTAGTATTACCTAAGAATGTTTGCCATCTTATATTTCTGAAGCACTTTATAGTTTACAAAGGACGTTTGGAATTCCTTTTCTCATTTGATCTTGCCTTGGCTTTAGTCAAGGATGCCTGCTCAGTTAGAAATGTGTTCAGTGAGTATGTGCACAGCTTGGAGAATGTGACCCAACACATGCCACCTTGGCCCTGTAAGCTGGAGTTTTAAAGAGGCAGAATCATATTGATGAGCTGGTGCCGGTATTATGCACCATTCAGCTGGACATTAATTTCTGACAGAGAGGGTCATAACTGGGAAAAACTGCAGATTTTACTGGCTACTCTTTTTATGTTATTAGGGGCTTTTTCCCTCTTGAATTTTATAAGCAACAATGTGTCTTTAAAACAATTAAAAAATAATATAGAGCCCTGGGATTTGATGTAAAATTGCATGTTTGTGACTGCAGTGGCACTGGTTTTCAACTACCCTGTAACAAGGAAAGCAAACCCAACTGGAAAGGAGGCAGAGGTGTTTCTCTGCCACATCGCAGCCATATGAAATGAGGTTCTTAACTGAATACCAGGAATGATATAACTTGGAAATTAAACCAAAGATATTTTCCATCAGTGTCAAAAGACCATTTTAAAACACTTTATTCATTTTTCAGATCTCTTTCTTCCTTTTCCCAACGTCACATTTATAGTCTGGTAGAGGACACAATTGGAAAATTATATATGAAAAAATGAAATTTAAGATATAAAAATTCTGCAATTCTGGTAAATTTTATGTTCACTCTTTCCTTGATCTAAATAGAGTATTCTAAAAATATTACCCATATAGGGGACACATTTTTTTTTTAACATCTTTATTGGAGTATAACTGCTTTACAGTGGTGGGGGACACATTTTTATATACATATTATTTTCGTTTAGAAATTGTGAGCTAGTGAAAAGTGAAAATGACCTTGACTATTGTACTTATTTATTGATAGAAATAGTAGCCTTTTAATATCTGGATTCAGATATCTTCTCTACTAATCACACAACTTTCATAAATTTCAAAACAAGGATTTGGATTGAATGAAAACAGGAAGCTGGTGCTTCCTGTGTGCCCCCTGTATTTGTGTTCATATGGAATATTTACACAATATTCTGACTTGGCTTTAATCTGTAATTCCTGGCTATTATTTCAGTTGCAACTATAATTTTTAGATTAACGGTTATAATTTTGGTAAGGTATACATGAAAAGTATGCTTGAAAGGAGGATCATTAAGCATTCATTATTACCACTCAAATTAGTTGTCATGTGCTATATAACAGTTACCCATTATCATCTCACTAGTTTAGGTTCAGCAGCAATGTGAACAGCAATATATAGCTCATATCAGCAGAGTAATTTTTGTTGGGGAACAGAGAGAGAAATGATTTTAAAACCCATTTGACATACTTATGTTGACAAATTATTTAAAGGAATTACTGCTCTGTCAATAAACATGTTTGTGTATTGAATAGGATTGTGTTTGGATTTACTTCTAGCTGTTTAATTATTCTATGATTGTGAAAAACTGCTTATTCATATGATTATGAGTAAAAAAAATAGAAAATACAAAGGTTGAGGTGTTTTAGTCTTTTGCAGACACCTAACCTTGCCAAGAAAAAGCACTTTTCATTTTTGTAAGCAGGCATTGAAATCTTGCTTTTTCAATGAGCTAGCTTGTATAATTTGTTAGTTTTTCCCATCTGGTAACAATTATTCTTAAGGAAGAAAAAAGCAGAAAGTAAAAGAAGAGATGGATTTTTATAAATGTTGTGGGTAAACATGCATAGAGATGTCTCCAACTCATTTTGGAAAGATGTGAAGTGAAAATTAATAAATATAAACATATTTTAGTGTAAGAAACATTTTGCTTTTTTCTTTCAAATGCCTTGGTATGCCAGTCCACTTATGTGAAGACATTAGGACAGCCACATGGTTCTTTTGATCACATATATGAATCATTCCATAATCCTCAGTAATTTAAATTGGTTCTTTTTCCATTGAAAGAAAACCCCATAAATTTGATTCTGATCTCACCTAACTTTAGAGCTTTCTGTCTTAAAGAGTCAAACTGTAGCTGATGAAGACATTTTGCATTTTTCCATATCGCATCTGGCTTCATAATGATGGTTTATTCTATTTTATTTAATATTTTTTTTTCTGCACAGAGGAGAGGAAAAACATATAGGTCCGTGAATCAATCTAGATAATGGGGAAGGCTGAATGTAATAAATAATACAGTAACAACCCTAAACTAATGAGCTGTTGCTAAGGTACATTTTATAGGCTCATCCTCTATATAAAAAGTCACTAATAACCCCTTGGTGTAATCAGATGATAAAGCTTTGCCATAAGGCAACACCTGTGCAATTAGAACTGCAGATTCTTTTGCACGTTTCATTAATTTCAGGATTTTGTAAAGGCACAATGACTACACTAATAATCTAGTCTACTTGACTCCATGTCTACCAGAAACAGTGGTCTAATTAGAGAAAGGTAATTAATTAGAGATAAATGGAGCTAATCTGGCTCAGTTAACACTAATTCTATGAATTAAGACATTTTGGGACACCTACTGTCCCGCTGACTGTGATATTTTGCATTAGGACTAGGTTCTAGAGGAATCAAAGTACTGGCGTTTGAGAGTTGAGCAGTCTTTTGATGGCACATTTAGGCATCTGAAGCTGAAGGAGAGTTTTCTTTCATATTGTGTTATTTCACCACCTTTCTATTGCTGCTTGAAGAATTCACTTTGTAGTTATTCCAATCTGTGTTAGTCTCCATATAAATTTTAATAACCTTTGCTATCATTTTTATTATCTGTCTAGCCCACCAGTGGAAGAAAATTGCAAGTTGTTCCCTCTTAAATAAAGACGTAATTGTTACATTAAGGAAATGTCAAGACTCATCAGCCTATATCTTAAATTCCGATTCTTTAAAGAGAACAAACCTCCGCTTTGCCCTGTTGGACTGAAGATTCAGTGATGTGGGGGGAAGAGCATGGACTTTGAAGTCGAAAGACCTGAATTCAAATTTCTGCTCTCTTACTAATGAGTGGTCTTAGGAAGATGATTAACCTTCCTGAGTTCCTTTGATTGTAAAATGGAAATAATACTAACTTTACAGGGTTGTCATGAGCATTGAATGACATAAAGGTTGGTAATTATACCTGTTAGGCTGAGAATGAACACATAACCTAGCACCATATCTTGATTGACTATAAGATTAAGTGTCAAAAATGTTACATTTTCGGGACTTCCCTGGTGGTCCAGTGGTAAAGAATCTGCCTCCCAATGCAGGGTATGCGGGTTCAATGCCTGCTCAGGGAACTAAGATCCCACATGCCGCGGGGCAACTGAGCCGTCACACCACGACTACCGAGCTCACGCTCCTCAACTAGAGAGCCTGCGTGCCGCAAACTACAGAGCCCACGCGCTCTGGAACCTGTGCGCCACAACTAGAGAAGAGAAAACCCACACACCACAACCAGAGAGAAGCCTGCACACCGCAACAAAAGATCCCGCATGCCTCAACGAAGATCCCGCCTGCCGCAACTAAGACCTGATGCAGCCAAAAAAAAAAAAAGAGTTGCATTTTCATCTTGACCCTATGATAATCTTTGGGCTATATTTATACATGCAGCAAGGGAGAGATGAAGAATTTTCTCCCAAATAGTGAAATTAAGAAACAATCCTCCAAATTCTTTATCTGTCTTGGTTTTTTTATACTGCTGTAATTAGCCCTCTTGGCAAGTTGTTCCACCGTCCACAAGGAATGGACCGTTTGCCCCTGAATTGAACTCTGGGATGTATGTAGCTTAATATGAAGTGGATGTTTGAATCTTTCTTCTATAATTTCTCTGGGCTATGCCCTTTCTTCTTTCTGGTCTCTGTCCTCATGTTTCTGGTCTACTCCTAGATTGCTCTAATAGTCTCCTAATATCTCTGCTTTCATTTCTTTCTCCTATAATTCAGTGTCCTGTAATTCACTGTCACCAACTTAATCTTCCTCACAGAGCACTTTCCTCATTCTCTCTCTTGTCAAGATCGTAAGATTCCTCGTTAAACTGACTATCGTGAAGGCAGTCATAGCATCTAAGTCTGGTCCCTATTATTTATCCAGCCTGTCTCCTGCCCTCCCTTGCCAGTGATGCCTTTTATTCCAGGCAAGCCGGGCTTACTGTTCTTCACCACTCTTATCTTTCCTTTTACGCTCTTGTCTCTACCTGAAATCCTCTCTCCTCTTCTTTCAAGACATTTCAAATCCTGCATTTCCCCTGAGGCCTACCTTGACAACTCTGGCCTACCAAGAGCGTTCTCATGTCTGAAGGCCCATGGCAGCTCTCGATGGCACCACACTGATGAGATGTCTTAGGTCAGGAACCATATCCTGTTCTCCTTGTGTGCAAGGCAAACCTTGCCTGCCATCCTCTTCCCCCAACTTTTACACGGTGCGACCCTCCGGGGAACACAGAACAAAACAATATACATGTAACTTATCTGTGAGGTGTGGCTTGGCCTGGGCCTTGGCTAGTCAGGTCTACATGACTTCTGAAGTAACCCTGGGGCTCTTTGCCCACTTTGGGTTTGGTTCAGCCCTGTGTTGAGCCTTCCTGTTTGGAGAAAAGATTACCTTGATGAGAGGCCTGACTGTAGTCCCTCAGGTTTTGTGTCTAGCTTGTGGGGTATTAGGATTTTATAACATGCAATGGGGGAATGCCAGGAAGTGACTTTTAGTATTTCATGACAATTAGAACATCTAGCAAGCAGTGATACTCCTTCTCCAGCAAACATTTCAGAAAGGGCTGAGTGAGCATGGGCTGGATTAGCATTCACTAGAGACCTTTAATGGAGCTTCCTGGTGAATTCTCTATGTAGGGGATTTTCCATGGAGAGGAGAGTCCATGCCGAAGAAATTGAAACTTGTGTGCGTTAGATGCCCAAGTTGACTGATTGTGGTTGTTGATTCTGAGCTTAACTGTGTGATATGCTTTGCCCAATGAGACAGTAGCAAACATGTAACAGACACAGACTTAAAAAATACTTGGGTACCAGAGCTTGCTCTCTGGCGGCTCTTGGAAACCTGAGCAGCCCTGTGAATGAGCCCAGGCTAGCCAGCTAGATTGTGACCGACATGTGGTCTAGTGTCTCTCTTTCCCCAGCCAAGAGTCAGCCAACCCCAGTAGTCAAATGGCTTAGCTGACAGCAGCTGATTACAGACACACATGTGAGTCCAGTTGAGACCAGCAGAACGATGCACAGAATTGAACTAAATAGTTATTGAATTAAACCTTACGTTTTGGAGTCATTCAATACACAGCAATAGATAACTGACACATGGGTGTAGGCTATTTCACTGCCTCAACTCAGAAGAAACCCAGCGGACATAAAATGTTTGGTCTCCAATCTTGGAAGATATATACGCAGAAGCCTGATGGTACCTTCAAGAGACATAGAGAAGCAAAGAAGCCGTCTCAGTCTTAGGAAGTAAGAAAATGGGTTCAGTTTTTGTCATTTGGGGTTGGTATAGATCAAAGGTCAAGTCAAGACTTCTAGAGAGGTGTTAGTTAGGCTGGAGTTGAAGATCTGTATGCGAGGGACAGCTGAAGTTATAGTATAGGATGAGAATGCAGAGGAAGACAGGCTGGGACAAAATTTGGTGGGATTCCTACTGTTAATAGCCTGTTTGGAAAGAGACAAAGGAGTCAGAGAAGGAGCGCCAGAGTCAGGAAGCCCAGAATTGTGCTGTGGAAGCTCAGGCTGGGAGAACTTCAAGAAGGACTCTGACCTCTGAGTGGTCAGAGCCAGTTACTAGAAAGGGCAAGCATGGCAGTAATAATGACTGATAGTTGAAGCGTAGTTTATAGTTTACAAAGCCCATTTACATCTCCTCTCAATCCAGTGTTATAGGTAGATTCAGGACCATTATCACACCCATTTTGCAGATGACAAAACAGGCACAGAGCCATTAAGTACTTTACAAATATGACCCATCTGGTAAGATGGCAAATTCCCAATGTCTTAAAATGCCTTCTGAGAGACCACTGGAACTGTAGCTGAATCCGGCAAGAGGAAAATCAGCAGCAGACTTGAAAGAAGCAGTTTTAGGAGAGCTGGGTGTAGGGAGGATAGTAGTTGGGTAGGATCAAGATTGCATGGAGATGCTGTAGAGGGTATGCGAGGTAATGAACAGAACACTGTTGACTTGATAAGAACTTGAGGGGATGCCAGGTTTGAAAGGAAGGGAAGGGTAACAGAAATGAATTTGCAGATAGAAGGAGAGGGAGAAGTGGAACATCAAAGCAAGAGAGAAATTTAAAAAGGGGAAACAAAAAGAATAAAAATAAAGTAAACGAGAGAAAAATTTTAAAAGCAGTTCGTGAAGGTATAAATGCCAGTATCTCTAGGCGAGCACAGGTGAAGAAAGGGCTTAGACTCAGGAGGGGCTGAGAGACTGGTGGGAAGGAGAAGAGAGGGAGATGACAGGCAGAGACTCGTAAGGTAGAGAGGAGGGAATCTTCAAATCCTGAGAGAACTTTCACTCCAGGAAGAGCCGTTTGCCATCTCAGGGAGTGACATGCATCTACCTCTATGATGAGACAATTGAAAGGTATCTGGAACTGCCTTCATGAAGCAAATTGCCCTTCCCAGCAGAGATATGTAATCTTGTGATGGAAAAAAAGTTTTCTTGGGATAAGGCCCCTGCATGACTACTGTGTGTGCGTGCGTGTGCGTGTGTTCATGTGTGTGTGTACACACTGGGCAAGAGCAAGGAAGTCTGGGATCTGAGAGACAGGGCCCAGGAAGTAAGGGGCATCAAACATAGTTAGTTAGTCACTGCTTTGCCTGGGACCCAGGGAGGTCCTGAGAGGTGAGCAGATGCCCTCTAACATGGAGGAAAGCCTGATAAAAAACACCTTCTTACCCAGTTCTTGGAAGTTTATCATCATGACTGCCTTCCAGTGACTCAAGGCTTTTCTGCTTCAAGACAGGTGCTTCTGGGAGGAGTAACCCACTACATCTTAGGGTTTCCTGGACTTCCTGAGAACAACTTTTGTTATATGATGAGGATGAGGGCAGATGGGGATGTATACAGGATACAGAAAGAGAATAGAAATCACCCAAGCCTACTACATTCTTCACATCCTACCGCTCATGCAAGAAGTTCTGTGCATGCTCCCAGATCTCTCACCTTAATCCCCAATACCAGCATAATCACAGCTACTCTCTCCAGATGCCTCTGCAAGGTGCCTGGTACATCGCTGGTGCTCAATAAATATACGGATGAATGAATGAATAGCTTCTCAACTGGTCTGTTCATTCAGGTGTGGTCCCTGCAGCCCATTTGTCAGCATGCTGCTTTCCTAATAATCCTTCTAAAGCCCAGTTTGATCTATTCAAAATCTTTCATGGCACCATGTTACTTACAGGATCAAGTCCAAACTACTTAGCTTGGAATACAAGGTCCTTCGTGATCCCACTCCTACAGCCTCTCCCCTACCCAATCTGGCATCTCACAGAAAGTCCCACATGTGCAGGTACACATTGACACACCCCCCCAGACTCAATCCGACCAGACTGAACTGCTTCTAGGTCCATGTTCACCTGAGATGTTTATACTATACGTTGTCTGAGTTGTTCCTTCCTGGAACCCTCTACCCTATCATGTGTCCACCTGGTAAACGTCTACATGTCCTGTCAAGGTCAGTTTAAATGACTCCCTCCTCAATGAAGCTTTCATGAGTTCCTAAACTGAGGTAACCGATTTCTTATCATTGCCCTCCCTGTATCTAGCTCTGTAATTGTACCAGTCACAACTGAATGGCATTTATTTGTGGGCATGAATATCTCTCCACCATTGATATCATCATGACCACTTATATCTTGTCATTATATCTTCATACCAGGCATCTGATATGCTCTTAATAAATGTTTAATTGAGAATTTAGACTGAGACTGCTTAAGGCCAGATTCCTTTTCTTCTCCCTTTTTTCAAAAATTTTTCCCGGTATAGCATTATCTCAGTTACTTTCTTTGTAAAATAAGAGCATAAGTAAAACTATGAGTCCTTTGTAGATTGCCTAGCTGAACATCTGACCCCAGAGAGAAACCCTCCAAAGGGCCATCCACTTCCACTCTCTGCCTCTGGAAATGCCCTCAAGCCACATGTCTAGTGCCTGGGAGAGTGCAGCAGGTACCTGCATCCTTCCCCCTGCAGAGGCTGTTGGGCAGAAGGCAGCCTTTGTTTCTCCCAGGAGTGTGCTCTGACATTTGTTTGCATCTGGCCTTGGAGGGGCAGGCAAGCGAGGCCCACTAGAAAGATGCACAGCAACTATGAGGCTCCTACCCATGACATCATTTCTGCTTCACCTTGTCTTGGAGGCTTTCGTTTGCTGTTCGCTTCCATTATTTCCAGGTGGGCTTCTTTGCGATGTAAGTTCAGTCTATTATCTGGCCCACATCCAGAGAGTTTACAGACACAACTATTTGCTAAAGCAGTCCAACAAGATGTCCCCAGAATAGAATCTCTATCCTTAAAGACAGGAGTAAGTTTTCCATTCTCCTCTAGGTTTCCTAAGAAGCCAGAAGGCTGGCTTTGATGTGACCTACATATTCTAGTGCCTCTTTAGGAAGGAGCGCTCACTCTCCACATTATTCATAGAGACAGTCAGCTTTTCAAATGGGACACTGAAGCAAAACAAACAGCACAGGGGTAGACAAATGTCAGCAACCACTGCCGTCGGCCTCGCAAGATCAAGTTCTGAATTCTCTTCCACGGGGCAACTTAATCCCTCTTACATCTGAGAGTGAAGTTACCGAAGGGAACAGAATCCTAGCTACCTAATCAAACTGTGTGCTGGGAGCCGAAGCCACTGCTTCCTGGATGATTTCCACAGAACCAGGTTCTTTCATCCATCCTAGTACAGACATGTGCTTCAGTGAGCAGCAAGTGACTTTCCCATTGGGGTGGACTGACATTATCAAGGGCCAAGTTTTAAAGGCCAGAAAATGCCTGAATCTTGAAACCTGCTGAGACAACTGAGTCAAGGCCCCAAACACTGGATTAGGGCTCAAACGACCTTTTGGTTTGGGTTTAACAATGTTTTTTGTCATGCCCTGTCAATTATTATAGAGGACCCGTGACTCAGTTATATCCTATTACGAAGTGAATATTCCTATTGAGCTCTTGGTTATTTAACAAGCCACACACATCTGGCAGAAACAAAGGGTTTATCGGAAATATTTCTTCACGGGGAAAAAAATACATTCTCTTTCTAGCATGCTGGAAGAGTTCACATAAGTATTCTTCTCATAGGCCGGCCAAGGAAGGGAAAGCATTGTTGTGAGAGAAATTTAACTGCATTGCAGTTGCCAAATATTTAATACTTTAAAGAGGAAGTTCTAAAATTTAATAGTTGATTTTATTATTACTCTTTGGATATAATTAACTAGGGATGCTCTTTAAACTGCTCTGTTCTGGCTATCGAAATGGATTTTATGGTTTACACTGGGGGAAAAAAAATTCGGTCAGACCACGGGCTGCTCCCTTGGTGCGCATTATTAGAGCCTTCTTAGAGACAAGCAAGCAATTTTGCTGTCATTGGTCTTGTTCAAATAGAGTATGTTTACCTATGCAATACTCTCGGGAAAGGGTGTCAAAAAAGGATCACCAGTGAGTGGCTGACATGGCTCCTGCCTACACGTCGAAAAAGCTCCTCAAATAGCAAATGAACACATATATTTCATTTTTTATGTGGCTGATAAAATGTTATATCATTAAGTGAAAAGAACATAATTGTCCCATCCAAGTTCAGTTTAGACCTCACTTTCGCTTCTAATACAAATGAGGGCCCTGCGGCTCCACAGCGCATGCTATATAGACACCAAACAGCCGTTCAGGACTCGAGGGGAAGCAGGTCTTTACACACTGAACGCCAACTCTTTAACGGGCTGTCGGGCATATTTCCCATCAGTTCCCAGATATTGAAGTACTAAGTGGGCTACACTGAAAGCTGAGTCTTTCTGAATGTTTAACTTCGTATTGTTATATTTCAAGCGCCAAATTCTCCTCTCTGCTCCATCAAATCTACGCGTCCATTCACTCGTTTATTCAACAAATATTGAACAACAAATGACAAATATGCAACAGGCAGTAATCTGGGCTCTTGCAAAAAAGTGCACAAAACAAACAAGGCACCTGCCCTCAAGGAACTTACAATCTTGTGAGGATGATAAATGAATAAGGAAGCAAAAAAATCTGATCACAAATCAGAAATGCTATGGAGAAAGATTTAGTGCTGTAGTCAGAGAGAACTTCAGCATTAAGTCTTGGTTTTCTCATGTATAAGTTGTAAATAATGAGACCTACTATATAGAGTTCGAAGATTAAATGTAACAAGACAGTGTAGATACATTTCTTAATGCTGTGCTCAGCATGAGGCAGGAGATCAATCATGTAATTGAATACATGGGGAGGGTCTGTGGTGTGTTTGTCCGTGACTTGAAGATTGGGTAAGGGTTCCCCAGGGCTGAAATTCAGCCTTCACATTTTAAGGCCATGTCATAGAGAACTAGTTACTAGTCATTCTTGCCATTTATTTGGAAGCATAAGCATGACAGTTTACCGATTAGTTTCTCCTGAAGTATTCACCTGGTGTTTTGCTTACAAATTCTTTCAGCTCCTTTGAATGGCATAGTTTTCCCTAGGGGCCTTTTCAAGGAACCTCTCACAGTAGAGACGTATCCTCTCACTCCAGTTTTACTGGCAGTATAGATTCTTTTGTAAAGCACCTGATTCCTAGGGTTCTTTTTTACCTCCTGAGATCTAGAGAGATCCTTGACTTGGGATATCCTACTTACCAGAGATTTATTAACCATTTGCTATGCACCCAAATTTAATTTAATCCTTAAACAGCCTTGTGAGGTGTGTATTATCATTTGCATTTTTAAAAGATGAAGAAACAGGAGCTCAAGGAGGTTAAGTAGGTTGCTCAGGGTTATAAAGCTAAAAAGTGATATAGACAGAATTATTTTATTAATCCATTTATTGAGTACCTGCTATGTTCCAGGCCTATCCTGGGGTGGGTGGTAATGATATACCATTGAAGGAAACATGTGGGGGAAATGGACAGTTAAATAAGAAGTGTGAGGATGCTGTGAAGGAGGGACAGAGGAGAGAGGGAACATGTGACAGGGGGACCTACAATTGTAGGCTTCTGTGAGGAACACCTTTGAGATTCAAAGGATGATGTAGGCAATGACTGATTCACTTTGTTATAAAGCAGAAACTAACATACCATTGTGAGGCAATTGTACTCCAATAAAGATGTAAAAAAAAAAGAGTCATGTACCAAAATGTTCATTGCAGCTCTATTTACAATAGCCCGGAGATATATATATATATATTCTTTTAATGCTTACATCTATTGCTTTCCCATTTTACAGAGGTGAAAACTGAGGCATAAAAAGGTTACATTGAAGCTCATAGTGCTAATGAAGAGTAGCCAAGAAAGTCTGGCTCCGGAGCCCTTAATCTCTGTACATACTCTTCTGCTCTAGCTGTGGAAACAGGAGGGGGATGGCTAAGATGATCACTTAGTCAGTCGGGTTCTTACACGAAGCAATATGGTTGCTCCTCAATTCCCCCTGGTGCTGGTCTTTGGAACCGAACTGCTTCTGAGGGGGCACAGCCCTAGAGGTGAGCATTCCAGTTTGTGGTGACCATCTTGGACCCCAGCGTGGCAAGTGGGGATAGGAGCCTTCATTGTCAGAGACGTGAAACAGCTGAGCAAACCAAGTGACATGAAGGTTTTTTTAAATGAGGGTATTATGATAGGGGATTCTGGGCCTCTAGAACCTTCTTTTGCCCCATTCTTGCTAAATCCTCATTCTGCTAAGCCACATTTGACAGCACAACAGAACTGGGAAAGGCTGAAGTGAGAGCGTATGCTTCTCTGACTTTTTCCTTAAGCAACATAGAAATGATAGTTCTTTTCTGTCACTTCTTATTTTCTGTGCCTCTTTGTTCCCATTAGAATGGATAATTAAGAACTAAGGATAAATCCTCCTTTTTGTTTAAAAACTTTTTTTCCACCGAAGCATAATATCCATAGTTTTTCCTCCCCGATGAATGATATAAACAAGCAAGAGGAAAACAATCCCACACCGTGTATTAAATAAGCAAACCTCTGAACCACCCACATTATTTAGTGAGAGGATTTGTTTCCCCCTGAATCAGATGTTGATCATAATGGTCAAAATAATCCTTGGCACTTTCCCTAAGCTTGCTTGTTATCATTCAATATGTTCAACAGAATTATTAAATTTAAAATAATATGGTGCACCTGGTTGAGATGACGGTGAGAGATTTGGCTTCCTGTCTGTTCATTAAGGATGAATTCAGCCCAAGGGTGTACTACGAACTTGGCAAATAGCATTATAATAGTGAGAGAATATTGCCTATTGGGTAGCAGGAGTTGATGATTAAATTTAAGCGTGTACTGTGCACATAAAACAAATAATGCTCTTTTTTTAAAACTTTTACTGTGAACATTCATCACCGGTGCCGAAGATGCGCCGTTGCTAATTATTGTGTTTTTAACTTGTAATATACTGTAAATTTTATATAATACTACTGTGACCTTATACAGAATAGAAAAGATGACAGGAGGCCTATAATTATTGTATGGGGAAGAAATGCCTGTAATTATCTACTATTTTTAGGACCAGCGTGCATGGCCTCTTAATTTACGTAAGCTTTAGACGTTCACACATTTTCTGTCTTTGCTTGTGGATGATAAATTTTGCTCAAATGAAATCAGAAGACATACCGTTAGATGAGGAGTTAGCCGACTGGGAGCTTGATTACAATGAACAACACAAGCTTTGGCGCCACCTAAAAAAGGGGGCATTTATTTGGATGGGATTTGTTTAAGGCAAGATTCAAAACATTAAAAAAAAACACACCATATTACTATATTGGGCCTGATAACGTGTGATTATTTTTTAGAGAACTGGTTAAATTATCTTGTGGAAAAGCATTAACCTAACAAAGAGAAAACCTCTAGGATATTTATCACATGGAGGGTGATTATGACAGCATGTTCTTATTAGAGATGAATATTTTGTGCTCATTAAGGTTACCCCCTTGAGTGCTCAAGGATGCAAAGTGCATTGCGGTGAAGTACTATAGTTCTATTGTCCTGTGACCAGTTGCTGTTGGCCGGGAGGGTTTCATTCCAAGTTAAGGGGCCTCTCTAAAAGACCCAGCCTTGGCAGGGCCTGTATTTGAGCCACTGGGCAAACGGAAGAGACTGGGAAGTTTTCAATTCGAACACTCCAGGGATTTATCTGCAAGAATTGAGAGTGGTATCAAGAACCCTCTGGTCTCCCAGTGAGGGATAGCAGGTGGGAGGGGCGTGGATGGACTTGGTCCCTGAGAAGCCCCACTTGAAGGAAATACAATACAGGAGATTCTACACCAAAACAACAGGCAAACTCAAACTCAACTCCCTACTTTATGAAGGGATTTTTCACTATAAAAATAATTTTAAATGATTTCCCCCCAAATAGCAAGTTTTCCCGAAGCACATAACAGGTAAATGTTTTGTCTTATTCACTTCTTAGAAAATGATGATTACTTTTATTAGCTTACTGGAAATTACACATATGCAATTACATTTAAAAGGCTGTATGTGATTGTTAAAAAATATCATGAGAAAGATGAAACTTCACCCCAACCCCTCCCTTTCCCTCAAATTTTAAAATCTAAAGTATAGCAGAAAAGCAAGTTAAAAGTTTGTTTGGTTGGTTTATTGGGATTTTAAATGACCATGTAATAGATAATCCAAATGATCAAGAGTTGGCAGGATGTTTAGGTATGCATCATGTCCAAGGGCTCAGAGCCCATAGTATTCCTAACTATACCATACTCATGGGCTAGTCAGTCTAAGTTTTTGCAAATTATGTATCTTTAAAATACAAGGACTGGGACTTCCCTGGTGGCAGAGTGGTTAAGAATCCGTCTGCCAATGTAGGGGACACGGGTTTGAGTCCTGGTCCGGGAAGATCCCGCATGCCCCGGAGCAACTAAGCCCGTGTGCAACAACTGCTGAGCTCGTGTGCTGCAACTACTGAAGCCTGTGCACCTAGAGACCGTGCTCTGCAACAAGAGAAGCTACCGCAGTGAGAAGCCCGCGCACCGCAACGAAGAGTAGCCCCCGCTCGCCGCAACTAGAGAAAGCCCGCACGCAGCAGCAAAGACCCAGCGCAGCCAAAAATAAATATTTTTTAAAAAATAAAATATAAGGATACTTTAAAAAATATATAATCACAATACTATTATTACACCTAAAAAAATCTAACAATTCCCTAACACCATCAACTATCAAGTCAGTGTTCAGATTTCTCTGATTAATTTTTTCTGCCTTTGGTTCATTATTATTATTATTACATTTCATTTGTTTGAATCAGGATCCAGAGAAGGTTCATGTATTGCTTGGTGATTAAGTCTCTTAATCTATAGGCTCCTCTTCCCGTTTTTTTTTTCCCCTTTGTAAATTATTTGTTATAGAAACCCATTCATTTGTCCTGTAGAGTTTCCATATACTGGACATCATTACTAATTGCATCCTTGTGGTACCGTTTACCATATTCCTCTGTCCCCTGTATTTCCTATGAGCCACCTGTTAGATCTAAAATTCAATTAAATTCAGATTTGGATTTTTGGCAAGACTGCTTTATAGATGGTATTGTGTTCTATCAGTAGGCACATAATGTCTACCTCTTTTTTTGTGTCTCTCTATTTGTGATGTTAGCAATTGTTGACTATCGTAGTTTAAATCCATTATTTTATTGAGAATTGCAAAATGGTGATGATTCTATCATTTCATTACCATTTTTTAACTAGACTACTTCTATAGTAAGAAACATTTCTTCATCAGCTGTTTGGTTACCCAGAGTATGACTGGTTTGACCAAAATTCCACTTGCAGGCTTCTCTTTCTTTGTGGAAAAAAATCTTGGAGTTTTGTAGATGTAGAAATCTTTGAGGGTTTTCAGTGAGTTGCTGGAGTGTAAACATCACCTAGTGAATAGGTCCCTTCCACACACTCAGACAATCATATATTCTCCTTGGGGATGATGAATCTCAACCCCCTTCTAGCTTTATTTGCCATTATTTCAACCTTTGAAATGGCGACGATTGTCTCTCTAACCTATATTAGAGTTGCCTTTGTACCTGCCTATCCTTCTATTGGACGTAGATAACTTGAGGGCAAGGTCTCTGTCTGATTCTATGTTTTAAATCTTTCACATGCAATGCAGTACTTGACACGTGGTAAGAATTCAGTAAATATATGTTGTCTAAGAGAATAAATGAATGGTGAAGTCTTGGGGAAAGCACTGTTAGTGCCATGCTGTTGGGCGATCGTCGGCAATATGGTCTGGTAGAAAGTATATTAGTCTGGAATTCAGCTGGACTCTGGCTCATGTCAAAAGTCTTCAACTTTTTGTTATTAGTCGAAATACCCCCAGTTTCTGGTGTGTAAAATAACACCTACCTGCCACTCTCACAAGGTCATCGTCAGGGCTAGCAATCCAGTAGGGGGCTGTGATCCAAGGGCGAGAACTTGGCAGCCAAGCAGGGATCAGCATGCTCAGTGCCCACTAGTTTCCTTTCTTCCCTGAGAAGTCATCTGTAAAATTACAGTAACAATGCTTGCTTCTCTGGGCTTTGGTAAGAATTAAGGTACGTTAAGTAAACCATTAGTAAAAAAAATTGGGGTTATTTTTATGTGAAATTGCTTTGGTAAATTAGAAATGCTGTGCAGATTAAAACATTAAAAGTTATGTTTCCTGTGACCTTTATATTCTCAGTCTTTGGAGCTGTCTTCCTCTTCAAGGTACTTTAGAAGTGATTAAAAAGATGGAATCGTTGTTTAAGTTCTCACCAACTGAGGCTCATCACTGCGGGCCAGGCTGGGTGACTTGCTTTCTCTGGCCCTGGCACTGGCTGGGAGCTGGCTGGAGGAAAGGCCCTGGATGAAAATGTCCCGGCAGCGAGAACATTAACACCCACTCTTGAGCCAGGAGGTAGGTGTTAATGTCTCTAGCTGGATTCCTAGCAGCGGAGATATTTAACACCTTCCTAGGATCCAGGAACCAGGCACCCTCTCTTCAAACCTAATTTGGCAGGTAAAAGGGAGAGAGAGCATTTCCAGGTGACCAGTTGAAGAAGTACAGAAAGCTCTGTGCCACAAAGACAGAAGCCAGTTATTGAAAGATAAACCCTAAATGGAGAAGGGGTCTTCTTTAATGGGGTTGTCTGGTGTATGACTCTGGTGAGACTTTTCCCAACAAACTTCACTTCAGGTGGATGTTAGGAAAGTAGTGGCTCTTGGACAGGGTCAAAATGTATAAAGTGCAGGACGGGTTGGAAATCCATGTCAGGATGCAGCCTTAAACACGATACTGTGACCAGCATAGTTGCCTGAGTGATTCTGTTCCCAGGAGGACCAGGAGTTCCTTTCTGGGGTTCAAAGTGTAAATGGGGGAACTCAGAGGTACAAATTCCTCAGGAGGAAGAACAGAGTGCCTCAACAGAGTTGCCCTTTGAATCTGAGCCCAATTAGCTTGGGTTCAATTTGTAGGATGCTATGGATATCTTAGCCACAAAGTTCATAGTGGAAGTCAGGCCACGCTAAGAGTTAATAAAAACTTCCTATTTTTTTTTTCCTCAGAGTTTGACTGATAGCAGAGGTGAATTTCGACTTAGACTGAGCTTGAAATGTACTTGTTTCCTCTCCAAACCTGAGGCCCATTTGCACAACAAGCAAAAAGGTAAACAACTTCTGTTTAGACTTTCCAAGGTCTATTTCTCTGGATGACATAGAAAGAACTCTATGACACCACCTCACCTAGGAGTGAACCCAAACACTGGGGATCCTTTCAACATCCAAAAAGCGTCACTTCTTTGAAATGTGATGAATTCCTAGAATGACTTTCTCATTTAAATTACATGGGTATCAGAGAAGCCCAGGCCGGGAGGTGAACCAGAGCAAACTCACAATCTTTAACTACAAAAGAAAATGCATATTTTTGATGAGCCTGCCCTGGCTGCCTTCTCAGGCTTTGAATGATGTTTTCTTCCCCTTTTTGCCTACGAGGAATGTTGTAAGTAGGCATAAACAAACGCCTTCATTATTTATCCCAGTCGTGCTGCACTAAATCATTCCATATGTGGGAAATTTGCTATTTTGTTTGGCTGGTAATTGCTTAAGCTAATAGCCTATGAGAGTCTTCCTTGGGGTTAGCACTTGGAATTATCCTAGCGCAAGTGAATACCCATTGGACTGAAGGTGGCTACAAAAACTAAAGCCATGAGATTGGGTAAAAAATCCCTCCACTGCCCTGACCTCTGACACCTTACAGCCCAGGTTCTATTGTGAATGTAAGGACAATCACCTCTCCACTGGGGCTGTGGCCAAGTGTATTATCACTGAGTCCTGAGTGAGTGTCTCTCTTGGAAATCGGACTAATAAGGAGTCTTCTTTCCAAAGTTTCTTCAGAGTGATCATCCCTACTATAGAAGAAATGGTAAAGAGTAGCAGGTTTTCCAAATGAAAACTTTGGCTTGGTTGATTGTCAAATACTGTGTTTTGTGCCATGCTGAGCTGTCATTGAACACTCTGTCATCACATCCCTTTCATGAAATTCCCAGAGACTAAGCTAGAGATCCAGATGGGGTGGACATCTAGCCATCTGTCCCCAAGCCAGCAACATTCCTGATTCTCCTGCTTCTGTCAATGGCACCATTGTCCTAATTACCCGGGCCCAGGGACACCTTTCCCTGAAGAGTCATCCTTTATTGTTCCTTCCAAATATGGTTGTGTCTTTTCTCTCCCACAGGCATCACCCTAGTACAGGCGCACAACCCCAAATGACCATATGCATCCCAACTCATCTTTCTGCCACCACAAAGGGAACACAGTGCCTTCATACTTATTCACTTACGTGGGCTGGGTACCGTGCTAAGTATTTTACATAGGTCATTTTATTTAATGCAAACAACCACGCTAAGAGGTAAGTATTGTTTTTATGCCAATTTTCAGGTACCTTGCTCATGGTCACAAAGCAAGGAATTTGAATCCAAGTGTTGTAAACTGATAGCATTTATGGCCCCAATTCTTCGTCCCTTCCTGTATCCTCGTCCTTTACCATGTGACTTCACAGTTCCCCTGTGAACAGGTGGACTCCGTTTCCCCCACCCCTTGAGGCTGAGCTCAGCCATGTGACTTGCTTTGGCCAACAGGATGATAGCAGATGTCGTACAAGCAGAAGCTTAAAGAAATGCTTGCACATTTTTGCTTGCATTCTTGTTCTCTACCATGGCCACAAAGAAAAATGTCCGGGTCAGCCTGCTGGAGGTGAAAGACCCATCGATTAGATTCAGGTCACCCCAGTTGTCCCGGCCTTGATCACCTTAGATCAGAATATAGCCAGCCAAGACAGCAGAGCTGTCCAGCTGCCTAGGTGTCAAAATTCATTACACAATAACTTTTCATCATATTTCTGTTAAAAAAAACAACCTACCAACCAGTTAGTCAGCCTACCAACCAGTTAATCAGCCTACCCATTCTTTTTTTTTGCCGTACACGGGCCTCTCACTGTTGGGCCTCTCCCGTTGCGGAGCACAGGCTCCGGACGCGCAGGCCCAGCGGCCGTGGCTCACGGGCCCAGCCGCTCTGCGGCATGTGGGATCTTCCCGGACCGGGGCACGAACCCATGTCCCCTGCATCGGCAGGCGGACTCTCAACCACTGTGCCACCAGGGAAGCCCCCCATTCTTTTTTTATAACTCCATCACTTCAGAAATCAATGAAATTGAAAACAGGAAATCAATAGAGAAACCAACAAAACCCACAGCTGGTTCTTTGAAAAGATCAATAAAATCAATAAACCTCTAGCCAGACTGACTAAGACAAAAACAGAGAAGACACAAATTGCTAATATTAAAAATGATAGAGGAAGAATAACTATACATCCCATGGACATTACAAGGATAGTAAAAGAATTCTATGGACAACTGTACACCCACGAGTTCAATGACCTAGATGAAATGGACCAATTCCTTAAAAGACGCAATCTGCCCAAACTCACACAAGAAGAAATAGACAATCTGAATTAGAATATATCAGTTAAAGAGATTAAATCAATAATTAATAACCTTCCAAAACAAAAACTACCAGGCCTGGATGGGTTCATTGGTGAGTTCTACCAAACATTTAAGGAAGAAATGATACCAATGATCTACACTTTTCCAGAATATAGAAGCAGAGAGGATGCTTCTAAACTCATTCTATGAGGCCAGCATTACCTTAATACCAAAACCAGACAAAAACATTGTAAGAAAAGAAAACTGCAGACCAACATTATTCATAAGCATGGATGCAAAAATCCTCAGTGAAATATTAGCAAATAGAATCCAACAATGTATTAAAAGAATCCTATACCATGACCAAGTGGGATTTATCCCAGGTATGCAAGGCTGGTTCAACATTCAAATATCACTTAATGTAATCCATCACATCAGTAGGCTGAATTAAAAGAATCACATGATCATATGAATAGATGCAGATAAAGCATGTGGCAAAATCTATCATCCTTTCATGATAAAAGAAAAAATTCAGAAAACTAGGAATAAAGGGAACTTCCTCAACTGGATAATGACTATTTACACAAAAAAATAAAACCTACAGCTAACATCATGCTTCATGGTGAGAAACCTGAAACTTTTCTGTGAAGATCAGGAACAAGACAAGGATGTCCCCTCTCATCACTCCTTTTCAACATATTACTGAAAATCCTGGCTAATGCAATAAAATAAGAATAGGAAATAAAAGGTGTACAGATTAGGAAGGAAGAAATAAAATTGTCTTTGTTCACAGAAGACGTGATCATCTATGTAGAAATTCTGAAAGAACTGACAAAGAGAAAACCTCTTGGAACTAATAAGCACTTATAACAAGACGGCAGGGTACAAGGTTAACACACAGAAGTCAGTCACTTTTATATATACCAGCAATGAACAAATGGAATTTGAAGTAAAAAATACACTACACTAGCACCCCCAAAAATGAAATGAGATGCTTAAGTGTGAATCTAACAAAATATGTACAAGGTCTATGTAAGGAAAACTACAAGACTGTGAAGAAAGATATCGAAGAAGAATGCAGTAAGTAGACAGTTATTCCATGTCATGGGTAGGAAGATTCAATATTGTCAAAATAGTTCTTTTTAACTTGATCTATAGATTCAATGCAATCCCAATAAAAATTCTAGCCAGTTATTTTGTGGATATTAATAGACAGATTCTAAGGTTTATATGGAGAGGCAAAAGACCTAGAATAGCCATCACAATATTAAAGGAGAACAAAGCTAGAGGACTGACACTGCCCAACTTCAAGACTAACTATGAAGCTACAGTAATCAAGACAGGATGCTACCAGTGAAAGAACAGACAAATCAATGGAACAGAATAAAGAGCCCAGAAATAGACCCATACAAATATAGTCAACTGATCTTTGGCAGAGGAGTAAAGGCAATACAATAAAGAAAAGATAGTCTTTTCAACAAATGGTGCTGGAACAAATGCACATCCACATGCAAAAAAAACCAATCTAGACACAGACCTTACCCCCTTCACAAAAATTAGCTCAAAATGGATCTTAGACATAAATGTAAAACACGAAATTATAAAAATCCTAGAACATAACATAGAAAATCTAGATGACCTTGGATTTGGTGATGACTTTTTAGATACAAAACCAATGGCATGATACATGAGAGAAAAAAATTTTAAGCTGGCTTTCATTAAAATTAAAAACAAAAAACCAACTTTTGGTCTATGAAAGACAAATTGAAAAGAACAAGAGAAGTCTCACACTGGAAAAATATTTGCAATAGACATATCTGATAAAGGATTGTTATCCAAAATACATAAAGAACTCATAGAATTCAACAATAAGAAAACAAATAACCCAATTAAAAATGGACTGAAACCTTAATAGACACCTCACAAAAGAAGATATACAGATGACAAATAAGTATGTGAAAAAATGTTCCACATCATGTTATTAGAGAAGTACAAATTAACACAACAACGTGATGCCATTACACACCTATTAGAATGGCCAAAATCCAGAACACTGATAACACCCAGTGCTGGTGAGGATATGGAACAGTAGGAGTTCTCGTTCATTGCTGGTGAGAATGCAAAATGGTGCAGCGACTTTGGAAGATAGTTCGGCAGTTTTTTACTCTTACCATACGATCCAGCAAACACACTTGCTGATATTTATCCAAAGGGGTTGAAAACATGTCCACACAAAAACCTGCTCATGGGTGTTTATAGCAGCTTTATTCATAATTGCAAAAACTTGGAAGCAACTAAGACATCCTTCAGTAGGTGAATGGATAAATAAACTGTGATATGTCCAGACAATGGAATATCATTCAGCCCTAAATAGAAATGAGTTATCAAGCAATGAAAAAGCATAGAGGAAACAAATGCATATTACTAAGTGGAAGAAGCCAATCTGAAAAGGATATATGCTGTGTGATTCCAACTCTATGGCATTCTGGAGAAGACGAAACTTTGGAGACAGTGAAAAGATCAGTAAGTGCCAGGGGTTGCGGAGGGATGGATGAATTGGTGAAGCACAAAGAGTTTTTAGGGTAGTGAAACTACTCTGTGTATTTCTATAATGGTGGACACATGTCATCATACATTTGTCAAAACCCATAGAATGTACAACACCAAGACTGAACCCTAATGTAAACTATGAACTTTGGGTGATTGATAATGATGTGCCCGTGTAGGTTCATCAGTTGACATGATAATGTGGTAGGCTTATCCGTTATAACAAATGTACCACTCTAGTGGGAGATGTTGATAGTGGGAGAAGCTGTGTGTGAGGGGGGACAGGGATTACATGGAAACTCTGTACTTCTGCTCAAATTTGCTATGAACTTAAAACTACTCTAAAAATAAAGTCTATGTAAGAGGGGAAAAATAAAGAAACCAATTAGCTAACCAAAGGAAAAAAAAAGATTACAGATCCCAGCCTTAGTCTTGCCAGAGTGGCCCTTTACCCTTGAAACCTTGCTTTCTCAGTGTCCCGTCACAAACTTCTGATCTAATCAAAGCAGCCTGTTCAGGATCCCCCAAATATTCCTTGATTTTTTTTTCCCCACTGTCTTCCCAGCTCACAGTGTCCTCTCCCCCTGGGGAGAGTGAGCCCATTTCCAAGACCAATGATCTGAGAGCCTTTTCCTGGGGTAGCAAGCTCTCAGCCCGGCATCTCTCTTCTTCCCTCAGAGCTCTAAAGCAGAGCTCAACTGGGTGTAATGAGGGAGTGTCAAAATTTGATCATGGTGATGGGAGAGGGTATTGCAAAAGCTCCCCCGCTGACTCCATGCCCCCTTCCCCACCCAGCCCAGCCATACCCACACTCATTGAGAACCACAGCTCTAATAGTTAGACTTTTCTTTTCTTTTCTTTTCTTTTTTTTTTGTGGTACGTGGGACTCTCACTGTTGTGGCTTCTCCCGTTGCGGAGCACAGGTTCCGGACACGCAGGCTCAGCGGCCATGGCTCACGGGCCCAGCCGCTCCGCGGCATGTGAGATCTTCCCGGACCGGGGCACGAACCCACGTCCCCTGCATTGGCAGGCGGACTCTCAACCACTGCGCCACCAGGGAAGCCCTAGTTAGACTTTTAGTGCAAGGAAATATCTGTCCCCTCAGCTAGGTATATTCCACCGGGGAATCAGATTCTTTTTCAATATACCTTATTATGCAGATATTTCAAGTAAAAAGTACTTTGCCCTGGCCTCAAATTATCCCAGCCATGATCTCAATCTGATCGTTTTGTTTTAACAGTTCCAACCTTAGAATATTCAATTCCACCTTGTTCTGTACAGAAGTCTGTGTATCCATAAAAATAGACCATGTTTCTTTGTCCTTGTGGGTCTTGATAAGTATACAGGATTTTGATACTGTGTGTGACACGTGTATTTATTGTGCATGCAGGTACACACACGCATAACATACTAACTGAATTAATCTAAGAACACGAATATTTTGCGGGCTACAGGAACACATACTAAATATCTAAATCTACAAACTGCTGACCAACAGCACCTTTCCTAACAAAGAGAGCAGTTTAATAACAGTGTTAGAAAGCTGGCAATATGTTTGTTAAAATCTTTAATTTCCCAAAAGCCTCTGAAGGCAAAAGGTGTAAATGGAGAAACTGTCCCAGCCTGCGTGCTCCGTGATGGCTCTGTTCCAAGCCCAGATGGGCTGGTGAGGAAACTGTGAATGGACAAATGATAACAGACTACTCTGTAATTCCAACAACAGCTCATTAGCAATCTGTCAGAGATTTTAATATGTATACTCGTGACAATGCAGAAATCATACAATGGTTACACGATCGTGCTCGTGTCTAACTGAAAAGGCTATTGTAAACGGATTGGCAAGCTGGCTATAAATAAAACTGTAATGTCGCTAGAAGCACAGGCATATGGATATTTGCGCTCTTGTTGGAAAAGGATGATTTTGTGTGCTCTTAGGCCATCACAAGAAGCTGAGATAACAATGGTTTCGTGATGGAAATCATTAATAAGTAAACAGCTAGGCCAGCATGGTGGGAAATGTGAGGGACATAAAGCCATACGGGTTTCCAAAGAATGAACAGTGATATTTCTCAGTTCTGAAAAAGACTGTGTCAACAATTTAAAATTCCCTTGGATCACAAACCTGGTTTCCAAATGATTTTAAACTTGCTAGTTAGTGGTTCAAATCGTTGCCATTGAAAATGTATTTATTAAAAAGAAAAAGTGTACACAACAGCCTGGATTTAATGGATAATCAGGGTTTGGTCTCTGAAGGGAGAAACAGAATGAACATTTATGGAGCATCTATTATATGACAAGTACTTCACACTTGTGATTGTATTTAATTTTCACAACCCTGTTAAATGAGATATAGAGGAGATATTTTCCCCCATTTTACAGGTGTAGAAGTAAATGAGCCCCAGAGAGATTACATGACTTCATGAAGACAGTAAAGCTAGTAAGTGGAGATGATTCTATTTGAACTTAGCTCGGTATGGTTCCAAAGCTAATCTTCTTTTTCCACTGCATTACACTGCCTCTCAAGTTGTCTGTCGTGCACACTGGGGAGTAGCCTTTTAGGATCCTTATTACTTACTGTGGACAGGCACAAGGGCCCTGGAGATTTAACTGGGCTCCACTTAGATGAAGGTATCCAATTTTGCTGGCACAAATGGACACTGACATTTTTAAAGTATCTACTTTTCAGTCTCTTTTGGGGCAATATCTGTGCTTCAGTGTTGGGACATTGCTGCACGTGACATGAGGAGTTAAACTAATGATCTATAAAATCCAGTCAAAAATAGTTTTGAAAGACTACATATATTATATTATTCCATTTATATAAAGCTCAAAAACAGATCAAATTAATTAAAACTGTTTGTTAGAAATCAGGATGGTGGCTACATGGGTAAAACTGCAAGCAGGCACCAGGGGATTCAGGTATTCCTCTGTTTCTAGATCTGGATGCTGGTTGTACCACTGTGTTCACTTTGTGAAAATGCACAGAGTTCATATACTTATGATTTGAACACTTTCCCAAATGTACATCGTACTTCAGTAACATTTACCAAACAAATAAATGGAAGACAGCATTTTTCCTTACATGATTCAAATTGGATGCTTACATGATCAATTCTCATACTTTGTGGGCTTGTGCAAAATTGTTCTTAGGTGAAGCTTATAGTTAGAAATCTTCTCCGTCTGGAGTTTGGAGATTCTAAGCAGGGGAATATGTGCCTGCCTTTGTGTGAATGAGTGTATGTACTGTTACTTAAGCATATGCTCTGATCCTGGAAATGGAGTGATACGTGAGTTCTTTCTTACTCTCAACTCTCAAACTCCTGGAAACCCTGGGGTGGATACAGGATGCTGGTCAAATGTGAATTTTTCACGGGTGGAGCTTGGGGATATAGCCGTCTCAGGTGGTGACCCCTTGTTGGCAGCAATCTCCTTTGCAAATGGCAGTGGGAGGCACCTTCCCCTCTCAAGAGCTAACTTGTCCCGCCAAGGTGTTGAACCCACTCTTACCTTGCGTCTTGCTCCCATTTCTCCTCAACTCAGCTTATTGCCAGGTTCCAGTAGAAGAGACAAGGGGTTGCTTGGGGAGGATTCATGTTTCCCACCTACTGATTCTGAGGGCTGAGTCTGAGGGCTCTTTGGCAGATTTGCTCTGTTCGCCCATACCTCAAACACACTTCCTACCTTAGAGCATATACGCAACTTCATGACAGTCTTTTTTCCCTACAAGATAACTACAAATGAGATAGATTGTTGAAATGCTGCACGGGCATAGCCTTTGACAAAGTAACACGGCGCAGCCTTCGACAAAGTAACAACCTCCCTTCTAGAACTTTATTCTAAAGAAGTCATCAGACAAGTTTCTAAAGATGTATATTTCTCAAAGTGTGGTTTGAGGAATACCAACATCAATATCACCTGTAAAATCCTGGTAAAATGTGGATTCCTGGCTCTTACACCTTTCTTATTGAAGCAGAATCTCAGATGTGGAGATTTTAAATCTCCGTGCATCCCTACATTTAGAATACCCCAGATGATCCTTAGTCACGTTAAAGTTTGAGGATCGTTGCTGCACAGCAGGGATGTTCTTGCAATATTATGTAAAAGAGGAACAAAAAAGAGGGGAGCCTACATGTTGGCCAGAAGAGGATTAGTTAAAATAATTTACAATAATATTCTGCAGGTCCGAACATGTGATGTAGATTCATATTTATGGACATGGAAAAATAGTTACAACAAATTGCTGAATGACAAAAAGCAGGTTATACTACAGTGTATTATAATCTGATAACATTTTTGTTTCTAAATACGTGTGTAGATGATACCAGAATACCAACAATGCTTATCTCTGGATGATATCCTTATTTTTCATTGCTTTCCTCTATATCTTCTGATTTTTTTCAATGAACATGCAAAACCTATTACTTTTATATTCTAGTAACTCAATAAAGCTATTTAAAAAACAGAAAAAGAAAAGTATTTTTGATTTCTTGGACACGTACTACAGGTATACCATCTCAGTGAAATTTGTGGCTGGTTAATTCAGAAGATAGCAACGGCTATCTCATCCTTTGAAGATGTGAAATGTCTCGAAGACGCTTCTCTGTTGGTCCATCGATCAGCCAATATCGCCCTTGAGTAGAACCTTCTGAACACAACATTGGCTTTAAAGCTGATGTTTTGTATCAGAGGGAGTTTTACTTATTAGAACTAGTGTCTTTTGTGGAGGTTAAGAATGGTGTAAGGCTGAGAAATGCATTCTCTGATTTTGAGAAGTGAATCTGGTGCTGAAAGAGAAACTGCCTGACTCTTGCATATAGGAGAAGATTTGCAGCAGTGGAAAAGAGAACTGAGGAAAAGGACAGGTCATTGAATTGCAGCTGTACCCTGCTTTTTATGCTTGCTTTCTACCTTTTGCCCCTAAAGTGTCTTTTTTTTTTTCTTTCTTTTTCATCAGCTTATTATTGTAATGAAAGAGAGACAAAACGAGATCCACTGAAAATTCTGGTATTTTGCCTCTCAGACCACAGTCTCGAGAGTGCATTTTTCTTAATCCAGTTCTGTTTTAAATGTTGTCAGGATGTACCATAATTGGGTTGTGGTAAATGACACTGGAACCACATTGCTACTCACTCTGGAAATGATATGAGCTAAGCGTGCTGCTGATCAAATGCATGTCTGCATTAAAACTATTACAGGCAGAATGCCTCCATGGGATTCTTTCCTCCTAATAGTTTTCCAGGGTTTATGCTGAAAGGGTTCTGTCAATCAAGTCTGAAAATCAGCTTAGCAACCTGACTTGGGTTAATAAAATGCAGCTGGCAGGATCTCAGCTCAGAGGCCACCGTTCCCTGGTTCCGACATTATAAAGCCCCACTAAAAATGCCTCATTATAATTGATGCTCACTGATAATACACCTTTTTTTAAAAAATGCAAAGAGTACCTCCAGAAGGAGTCTTTGCCTTACACAAGCCTGCTAGAAGAGAGACACATATCAAAGACAGATAGTGAAGAAGAAGTAGGACAGGCTAAATGTATTTTCACAAGTGCCCTTGAGATGGACTTGATGCAGATTCTGACTTTATTAGGTGGCTTGGGGGTCAGGAAAATGTGCCAAGAATCGATATAGAAATAGGAATATTGCCCAGATTGTGTGATTGTGAAGGGGGCTCTGATAGTACTGTCACCAATAATGGGAAGATGAGAATTCCAAATGAAAAAATTTATTTTACCAAGGAAAACAAGATGTCACGATGCAGAAAGCCTGTGACAACTTATCCACCAGTTAGGACAGAACAAAAGCCTCTTGAATCATTAAGTCACTACCTGACTATGTAGCCCCAGGACCAACGTCTCTCAGTTCTTCTAAGACTAAAACTTCTAGGCCAGTTGATTCCACTTCTCTTTGAATAGAAAAAACCTTCTCTCCTGGCTTCTTGGACAGAGGCACCCACACTAAAACGCTCCACAGTAAAAGGACATTCGGGAGGTCAAAGTGCGGGAGTGAAGCTTCATGGTTTTTAAGCAAACTCTACTTTCTGCTGGCTGACTCTGAGGAAGGAGAAAATGGAATAGACAAACAAAGCCTGAGGTGAGGGGCGTCGGGGAACTCTCGGTGTGGTGGAATATCATTAAGGTGTATTTACAAGCCAGGAAATTGAGGAAGAAACTTTGCTAATTATACTTCAACGTTGTTTCTTTGAATCTCTACTCAGAGACAGCTGGGGTGATTTCACAGGAAGGGAGAAGGAAACAGTTTCTCATGGGTGGTAGAGCTACTGTTAAGGAAGTTTTAATGAGGCGCTCTGGGCACGGTCTTCTTAGCACAACTAAAATGGCTCTGGAGGTGGTGGGGTCAGGTGACATTAATATGGGGAAGCGCTTGATTCCATTCTATTTGCTTCAGATTCCTCTCTAAATATTAATTGCCTGAATTTCCCTGGTAAAATGAAAAGGATAAGCATATGCAAATTTTTCATTTGGCTGTTTTATTACATTGGCCTGTATGCCTTCCAGATGTGGTCCGTACAGGTGATGTATTCTAGCACGCATCCCCACGTGCAGGTGAGGAGTAGAGCCTCCTGCACTGTCCTTGGGATGAGTTATGACTGCCTTATGTTGAGGACTCGTTATGTGCTGCGCCTTGGACTGAGCTCTTTATAAACCTTATCTCCTCCTGGGTCCCACACCGCTCTTTATTATCTCAATAAGGAGCTTTCCTACCACTACCACCTACCTTAACTCTGCCCCTAAAAGCAATGGCTCATCACTCTGCACTGTACTTCTGTGTCATTCCCCAAAATATAATTCTACCCCTTGCCTCCCCCTGCCCCCATCCCTGTGCCTCAGTTAGGATGACTGTACTTCAGTGACAGAACTCAATCCAAGTTCCTGTTTCTGGCATCTGTCTAGGTCCCCAAGGTCCTGGGGACTGACCCTGCCATAGCCCCAACCCAATAGGTTGAGCCTGTCCCTTGGGAACAGAGCCTTGACCCTGTCTGCCAACCGGGGGGCTCTGGGTGCCTGCTTCCCTTGTTTTCCTTTTCCTGTGCTCTGCTCCTATATTGGGACACTTCCCTTCCATGAGTTCAAGTAGGGAAAAGCGTCTAGCACCATGCCTGACACAGAGGGCACTAAATAAATGCTAGAATCCCCTTACTCAGCTAGGCCCCCAAGTCCCTGACTGGGAGTGGCCACATTCCTTGGACACCAGGCCTCGACCACTTATCAGAACCTCTTCTAGCTATAACCCCCATGCTTCCATCTCCTCCAGTTCATTGATTTTGGGCTCAACCGTGCCCTTCACACCATCCGTATCACAGCTGGGAGTTCTGGTGAATTTGATCAGAGGTCTTCCGTGAACACCTTGAAATAAAGGCCAGAAGATCCCAGAACAATTTCGCACTAAAATTCTCTTTTGTTCAACAAATATATATTGATGATTCAGGCTCTGGGCCTCCATGGTCCCAGCCTAGGTTGGATGCTGGTAATAACGAGGTGAAAAAGCAGGTCTAGCCTTGCCTCTCCTGTTACCTCTTGCCTCCCTCATTCCTGGAAGCCACAATCCCTACCCAAGGTGCACCCTCTGCTCTGCAGTCTCATCCTCTGCCCCTTTAGCCAGTCCGGCTTCCCCTCCCCCCCCATCCCAAGTGCCTTTTCAGGTCCTCTGTCCTACATGCACACAAGTGAAGAGAGTGTCTTCTCTCCTCCACTGAACCAGCAGTAGGATGACATCCTTTTAGAACTCTACTACTGCTTCCTAAACAGCCTTCTAAAGTCCTCAGGTGAGACATTGTTTATTATTCATTTATTAATTAGTCAGTTCATTCACCGATCAATTACACATTGTACCCTGCCTAGAGACCACATAGCATAGGGTTAGAGCATGGACTCTGGAGTGAGACTGAGTTTAAAGCCTGGCTCTGCCACTTACTCACTGGGAAACCTTGGGAATGTTGCTTTTCTTCTCCGTGCATCCGTTTCCTCATCTATAAAATATGAGAGAGTACTTGACAGGGTTATGATGAGAGCTAAGTGAGTTAGAACAGCACTTTCCACAGAGATATTCTCAATGAGTCTTAGCTACCACCGCCACTGAGTGCCAGCACTGGGCTAGGAGCTGGGAGGCGGTGGTGAACAGTACCGATAGTCAAACAAGCCAGTATAGGAAAGGAGGAGGATTGTAGTAGACAAGTACCAGGTGCTTGAGTGCGTAGTGAGAGCGTCGCCTGGAGGGCTTGTTAAACACAGATAGCCAGACCGTACTGTATGTTTCCTATTGCTGCTGTAACAAATTATCGCAAACTTAGTGGTTTAAAACAACTCAAATGTATTATAGTTGTGAAATGCAGACGTCCAAAATGGGTATGACTGCGAAAAAAATCAAGTTTTCAGCAGGGCTGAGTTCCTTTCTGGAGGTTCTTGGGGAGAATAGCTTTCTTGTCTTTTCTAGCTTCTGGAGGCTGTGCACATTCCTTGGCTGGTGTCCCCTCTTCATCTTCAAAGCCAACAATGGCTAGTCAAGTGTTTCTCATGATGATAGCTCTCTGGTTCTGACTCTTCTATCTCCTTCCTCATTTAAGGACTCTTGTGATTACACTGGGCCTACCTGGATAATCCAGGATAACCTCTTTATTTTAAAATCAGATGACGGGGAAATCTTAATTCCATCTGCAGCTTCAATTCCCCTTTGCCATATAATGTAAGATATTCAGAGGTCCTGTGGATTAGGATGTGGGCATCTTTGGAGAGGGCCAATATTCTGCCTGTCACGCCTGTTCTCAGAGTTTTTGATTCATTAGGTCTATGATGGGGCCCAAGAATTTGCATTTCTAACAAGCTCTCAGATGCTTCTTTTGCTAATGATCCAAGAGCCACTTTGAGAACAGCTGGTTTAGAGACTCTGGTCATTTACATCTTCATCCATTCAACAGATTTTTTGGATCTCTAACTGTGATCCCAACCCTATCCCAGACGCTGATAACGGTGCCTGCCAATAAAAACAATTTAAAAAGGAAAGAAAAGAAAAAAGCCCATAATCTAGCAAGGGGGGGCCAACAATTTCAGTGTGGGGTGATGTATAGTCTAATAGAGCTATGTGCAAAATGCTAAGCCTTCCCAGAGAACAGCAACTAACAGGGGCCAGGGTGGGCTTCGTAGAGGAGGTGACATGCAAACTGGCTAGGAAGGAATACAGAGGAGATTTTCAGAAAGTTAAGGAGGGGAACATTATTGCAGGTATTGGGGAACAGCATATGAAAAAGAGCATGACAGGTTTAGGGAATGGGGAGTAGTTCTCTGCAGGTGGAGTGGATAGTGCATTGCAGTGGGAGAAGAGTTGGAATAGGCCATAGTGAGGAGTGCAGTGGACCTGTTTAAGTTACCTGCCCAGCCCACAGTCTTCATTGAGAACATTCCTCTCTACTCCTCCAAAGATGTGAACCTCAGGCTGGCATGTTTTGTCCACATGATCTTTCTTGACCCATGAGCTAAGCCAATCACAATTCCTTTCTCATGAATGTATTCTAAGAGATATGAAGGTTAGGTAGACTTGAATTAAGAGTGTCTGTTGGGGTGGGGGGGGGTCATGTGTATTGATAAACATGTGGGAGGGTAGTGAGGAGATGGAGGGGGGGCTGCAGGAGAATGGGGCAAAGTCACTGAAAGAAGAGATGAGATACTGAAGGTAGTGAGAGAGGAGCCTGCAAACGTGGGACACTGTCCACGACAGCTCCCCTGATGCCTGGCTCTACTTCTTGTCTCACGAATATTTCTTTGTTTCTTTATTCTTTTGTTTGCCTGTTTCTTTTTTTTTAATTTTTTAAAACTTAAATTTGATATTTGAGACATTATTGTCTTTTAAAGAGAGCAGTTCCATCAAAGTGGAGATAGTGGTAATAAGGTGAGGTCATCTTGGTTGAGAAGTGACTGGTTGCTAAGGAAGTAGGCAAAACAAGTGACAGCTACCCTCTCTAGAAGTTTGAATGTGAAGGAAAAGACACATTTGGGCAGAAGCTTAAGGATAAAGACAGAGTAGACTGATTATAAAACTGACCCTCATTCTTCATCCCTCCCTGAAACCACACCTTTTGCGATGTGACTTGGCAGCTCTTCCAATCAAGTCTATCTATTTCCTTGCTCCTGGGCTGGCCTGTGGTTTGCTTTTGCCCATAAAGTGAGGCAGAAGTGATATTGTGCTAGTTCTAGAGGCCTTTACTTCTTTTCTCTCTGTCTTAAAATCCTGCCAGGACACCATGAGACCAAGTTTGTGCTAACTTGCTAACTTGCTGGATAAGTGATCAGTGACCCAGTCACCACTTCCCCATAACTAATAACCTGCTAATTTCCAGGCATGTGAGTGAGATCATCCTTGACCAGCCTGCCCCCACCAGCCCACCTGCAGACTGCACACTCGTGAGGATATGCAGCCAGTATTTCAGGCCCAGCTAAAGCCAGCCTGGCCCAGATTAATAGAATTGCCCAGATGACTCATCAATTTGTGAGTAAAAAAAATGCTTACTTTTTAAGTCACTGTTGTAGGGTGCTTTGTTACACATCCATAGGTAACTAACTGGTTCAAGAATTTATGGGGGGCTTCCGTGGTGGCACAGTGGTTGGGAGTCCGCCTGCCAATGCAGGGGACACGGGTTCGAGCCCTGGTCCGGGAAGATCCCACATGCTGCAGAGCAACTGGGCCCGTGTGCCACAAATGCTGAGCCTGCACTCTAGAGCCCGCGAGCCACAACTACTGAGCCCTCATGCCACAACTACTGAAGGCCACGTGCCTAGAGCCCACGCCCCACAACGGGAGAGGCCACCGCAATGAGAAGCCCGTGCACCGCAACGAAGAGTGGCCCCCGCTCGCCGCAACTAGAGAAAGCCCGTGTGCAGCAACGAAGACCCAATGCAGCCAAAAATAAATAAATTAAATTAAATAAATTAATTTTCTAAAAAAGGAGTTTATGGGAAGGTTTTCATTATCTTGCTTTGGCAGGGAGGAGATTTGAGCATATCTGTGTTGCAGGGGGCGGGAAAGACAGCCTTAAGATTCAAGAAAGAGGGAGGAAGTGATGAGAGAAGGGGATGTGACCAAAAACTCAGGTGGAAGGTTAGCCTGGGAACACGCAGAGAGCCTCCTTTCCTTTCGAGAGAAGAAAAAGAAGTAGGGCTAGAGGAGGATTCTCCTGGACAAAGATTCAGTGCCTCTCTGGGACTTCAGCCCTAAACAGTGAGCTGGGTGGTAGCTTCTCCAGCTGCATCTCTGGACATGCTCACATTTAACATCCAACCAAAAATTAACACCTCAAACTCATGCATTTCCACATCTGTCAAAGCTAAAAGGGGCATCTGAGACAGATTGCCTTTTGTTTTCACGGGCGTGTCAAATGCCGCAGTGACAGCAAAGGAATAATCTTCAGTTTGTGTATAATGAGGTCTGAAATTTCCGTCTCCACACATTGATCATGAATCTTATTTCACTAGATAAACTGACAGCAGAGTCTCAGGTACTTAAACAAAATTTTGAAAAAAAAAAATCAACACAACCACCCACATCTATGGGTTTTTTCCTACTATCACTTTTATGGTTCAGTTATTTTGTCTAGATGCACTCGTTTCCAGTTTTTTCTGGATTCCTCAACAGACAGATCATTCCTTAATTCTAGATATATACTACTCTATCCTGAAAGATGATTTAGTGGAAAGACAACTGGTTTGGGAGGCAGAAGAACTGAGTTCTAGCCTTGATTCTGCTAAGTCACGTAACCTCGGTTTTCTTATTTGAAAAATGTGTTCCTCCAGCAAATATTGATGGAGTACTTACTTACCATGTGCTAGGCACTGTTTAAGTACTTAGGATAGCTTAGTAAAAAAATGAAACAAACAAACAAACAAACAAAAAAAAACCCCTGACCTCAGGAAGCTACATTCTGGAGAAACGTCAGACAATGAAAACACATGCAATAAACAGGATAATTCTATCATACGATAGACCGTAAATAGTGTTATGGAAAAAAATTACAGATCAAGTAGGAGTGGAAGCAGGTTACAGGTCAGGGGAGACCCCTGAGGAGGGGCTGGAAGGGGGTGAAGGAGTTACCACAAGAGTATCCGAAGGAAGAACATTCCGGGCAAAGTCCCTCAGAGTATCTCCTCAGTCGTTTCCCCCATACTCCGTTTCTCTTTGCTGGCCTTGGAGAAGGTTTACAATGCAGACAACCTCGAGGCCAGGCTTCCTTACCATTCCACACATTTCTTTAAACAGCCAACAAATGGCCAACTGTTCCCTTTGAGCGAGCCCCGTGGGCATTAGGTGCAAGAGTCTGTTGTCTTGCATTTACTTTCAGGGACCTCTGTGTGTGATTTTCCTGCCATCCAAAAGGCTAGATCTGTGTTATGCCAAACATCACATGGATATTTCCTTCCTGCTGTGCACAGGGCAGTTAGAGCTGGCAAATGTATTTTATTGTTTCTTTTTAAAAAGACTTGATTCTTTTTTTTTTTTATAATTGCTGAAAATTTTTAATATTTCTGTCATTTCACAAAACATCTTTTGTCGACATTCTACAAATGATACCATCCAATAATGTCCCAATACTTTCTTCTTATGAAGACAGTTTATATATCTTTTTGACTTCCGTAATATTTGTTATTTCAGGGAGATTGATAAGGTAACTACCATTTCTGAGTACCTCTTATGTGCCAGGTACCTTACATTCTTTATTTCCCCTAATCCTTCCAACACCCCTGCCTCCCTCTGAGGTAAGCATTTTCCCACTTTACAGATAAGGAATCAGAGGTTCAGAGAATTTAGGAAACTTACCTATAGTCACATTGCTAGTAAGTTTTATAGCCAGAATTAGATTCCCAAGTGCATGTTCTTTCCACTATACCACACTTCTTTTCCTCCTAAGTACCCTTTGATCTAGCTAGAAAACCTGATGTACATATGAGACATCTAGAGAGTCATTTTAAGGCATATGGCGTGGTGGTTAAGGTCTTGGGCTCTGCAGTCAGACAGGCTGAGGTCAATTTTAGTTCTGCCACATCATAACTGTGTGATTGTGGGCAAAGTGACTTAACTTTTCTGAGCTTCCTTTTTTTTTAATTTATAAAATATGTATAAGTACCCATCTCATAAAGTTTTGGGGAGGATTCAGAGAAATCATTCATATAAAGTGCATGGCACAGTGTCTCTTACATAACTGCTCATACATGTTAACAATTAGTCTCATATATTGCTGATGAAATTTTTTAAAGCATATGTACCTTTATGTATCAAGATATCTCTGGAAGGCTCAGAAGGAGGCAGAAGGAACTGGCCGCACAGCGCCTCTGAGATGGGAACTGGGGAGCTGGAATAAAAAGACTTAATTTTTCATCTGATTATTTGTACACTCTATAGATGTTTAAATGTTGGGCCATATGATATTATTTATTCAAGGAAATAATTAGTTTTTAAATGCTATGATTATCATTGTAAGGAATTTGGGATAAAGGAGCCATCGGTGGGGTAGACTGATTTGGAAGAGGTTTCTTGGAGGAGATGAATTGAGCAGGGCCTTGAAGCAGGTACAGAATTTTGGTGACAGAATAAAGAACTGGGAGGCATTTTAAGTGAAAGTTTCTTGCAAAGTAAGCCAAAGGCAGGAGTGAGTAGCCAGTGGGTGCCGTCCACTCAATGATAATTGTTTGGTGGTGTGGTAACAACTAATCCAGGTGGTAGAGAATGGTTTTCAAAGGCCTAGAGTGGAAAAGGGAGAGTGTAAGTGAAACATTGCCCAAACACCACCTCACACGCAAAAATTAAGAAAGATTGCTGGTTGAGGACGGTGCCATGAGCCCTGCTGCCAGAATTATTCTGGTTCATCAATCCAAATTGAGCTGGAGGAACCTTTGACATCCCCCTTTCTCTGCCTGCAGGTCAGCTGGCTCCAATCCTGAGGTCATCACTCATCAAGAGGGGATAATCCCAAGGACAGCAGGATCGGCTTCGTCACTTGGATTTAGGAGCGAGAAACCCATCAGGCAACTAAACAGTAACAATGACCCACCATTAAACACACAGAGAGAAGAGCATGACAAGGAGTTTGTACAAGAAGAAGCCAGGAGCACTTGCTGACAGCGCCTACTGAGACGCTGACCACTGTGAGCTCTGCCCACTGAACTGCAGTACAAAATCGCCCTCTCCCCAGAGTCACTTAGACGTGCACACAACATCAGTTCAGACAATGGGCTCTGCACAGACTTAACAGGGTGAAAAGAATTTGGGGGTCAGATGGACCTGGGTTTGACTTGTTACACTGCCACTTTTCTGTAGAATGCTTTGGTCACATTTTCAAATGTCTCTGAGCCTCAGCTTCCTTGTCTGCAAAATGGAGCTAATACCTACTCTGAGGCTTTTAAGAGGATCAAATTCAACAGCGTCTGAAAAGCGCAAGCTACACAGGTACTTCTCTTTACGGAAAAAGAGCAAGATGGGGACCAAAAAGGGAACCAATACAAAGAGAGCTGTTTGAAAATTTATCCTTTGTTGCAGGCACTCATACTCAGTAGGCATGCTTATTTCTTTAGCTCGGATACCAGGGGGAAAAGACGGAGAGAGAAATGGGGAAAGGCAGGAAGCCAGAATCTCTCTCTTGTATGAGAAGATTCACTCGAACTAATTTTCAGACAATGTCACTCTCCTTTCTCAAACACTGGGACCACAGGGCATTATGCCAAAGAAGTCAGCAGCCTGGCAGATATTTTAAACTGATTCTGAGACCGAACAACAGGCCATTTGCGCCATATGCCACTGACATGTTAATCTAGGCAAAGATACTAGGCACCTGGGGACATCCATGCTGAAATGCCACTTAGGCAGGGCACAGCAACTCCAACGACAGAAGTTCAACAAGGCAAATGGCGAGGGCGGCCGAGAAGATACAAGTGGAAAGGAGGAGTGAAAGGGAGATAGTGTTTAATCCTTGAAAGATTTTCTGAGTTGTAGACACTTCATTATGCTTCTAGGAGAGCTGCGGATTTAACAAACATCAAAACTGTGTATTTACAGGCCGGACAAATGAGTGTCTACTACTTTTGCACCCATTATACTATGTGACCGCCAGCCCCATGACGCTTGTATCCATTGGCAAATACTGGGCGATGCTCCAGTCCATCAGAATGACCTCCTTTATCCCTGCAGTTTCATTGTAAAAAGCAAGTAGCTGCCGAGTGCCTCTAGCAGATGCCCCAGTGTCAGACTTTCCAGGGTCCAATTTGGTCGGAGCACTCTGGGCCTTTGGTCTCCCTCTCCCCTTTGCCCAGCCCTGTCTCTTGTTTACTATGAGCAATAATGAGCTTCTCCACCCCAGCATGAGGACGGGCTCACAGCCAGCACATGAAAAAGGCTGAGCTCGTGGGTGGCAATTACTCTATTTCATGGGCAGATCACACAACTCTTTTTTTCCTTCTTCTGTGATGCACCTACACTAATGATTTTTTTTAAGTAGGAATAAGGCAGCACTATGGCCTTCAGGGAATAAAAGTCACACAGCAGGAGAACTGCAACAGACATCATAAAAGGAGCTCGCAATGAAATGTCCACCCACTCTTGTCATTGGACCAAATGATTTTCCAGGAGCAAAAGGATCATTCTAATTTAGGAGATCTTAATAAACAAATAGAATCGCTGTCTTCATTATCTTCTTCCAGGCAAATGAAACTTTAAAAAATCAGCTCTTCCTGTTACCATTAGTTAGTTTTCATAGTCAGAAGATTCTGAAAGATCATAAAATTAAGATTAGGCCACCAAAGAATGTGGGTGCTCCCTAGCATTCTCTCTGGTGTGTGGTTCAGTTTTGTCCTTGTTGGGTGTGGACTCTGGAATCGGCCCTTGATTTAAATCCAGAGCCCTGTCCCTTACTCACTAATGACCACTGGCAACTAACTCAACATCACCCCCAAATCTCTGCTTCTTCATCTGTAAACGTGTACAGAGTAACCCCATCTTCCAGGGTTATTATGAGAATTAGAGAAGACGTGTGTAAGCGAGGAGCGTACTTTCAGGCATGTGGGTAACTGTATTAAAATGATAGACTTGATCTTGGGAACCACATGTGACTTATTTTTTTTAATGGAGAGAGATTCTTTCTATGAATTCTTAGCAAAGACTAAATAGATGTTTTAATCACAAAATCATGGCCATCTTCTGAGCCTTCACCACTAGACCCATTGGGCTGTGTTATGCCTTATAAAAGATTTGTAAGGAGTAAGACAGTTGGTTTTTTGCGTCAGCCCCGGAGAACAGTCACATCACTCTGAGTCTAAGACCCAACACTCCACGACCCCACGCTCGTGCTCTACGCACCCAGAAAACCCATCTTGAATGAAATCCAAACGCTCTCTTGCTTAAATCTCATAACTGATCTCCTTGCACCCATCCTTGATCCCTACAGCCAATTCAAGGAGCACCAGGGAGCTCTCCAGAATGTAAGGTATTCAATACATCCCATCACCTCAAAACTTGCTGATGGCTCCCTATCTTGCACCGAAGGAAATCCAAAGTCCCCACTCCGAAACTCTTCATGGCCTGGGCTCCAGTTACATTTCTGATCACATCTCTTACCACTCTCTCCAGGTCTCTCCAGTCATACGAGTCTCCTCAAACACACCAAACATGCTCTTTCTTTCTGGAATATTCTTCCCCATGAGCCCATAGGGCTTTCTCCTTTACTTCATTTTGTCTTTTGCTCAAATCTCACATAATCAGAGAAAGCGTCCCCGACCACCCTTTTCAGTCACCCCACCCTGCTGTTCTGTGACCCCTTACTCTGCTTTATTTTTCTTCACAGAGCCTTCAAGACTCAACATAGGCGGGTGAATGTAATGAGCTCTAGTCCCCACCACTACAGCTGGTCTCAAGGCCATAACTGATGCCTACCAACTTCATCTTCTACCACTCATTGTAGATTTCCCTCACTCTTTGCCAGCACCTCAGCTGGTCTAGGTTGCTTTCTAGGTGGAGTGACTTAGATCTGTAACCCCAAGGGGTCTGAATTTCTTTAGTCCTTTTGGACTGAGATTGCTACAGTTCCCATTTATAGTTACTGGGCATTGAGTTCTCACCAAGAGGTGACCCACTGAATCCCTGAGTCCTAGACATACTCCCTTCTGCCCTGCTACCTGCACTGTGTAGTAGCAACTCCAGTTCCTCAGAGTAATCAGGGTCAATTCCCCTTAATAAAAATTGCACAAATGGGTCACTAAGAATGATGATGAAAGGGACCAATCCTATTTCCACCCACTGATTCCTGGACCCACATACTCTTCCTATTAGAGAATCAGTACTGTTGGTTCTGTGTGTATACTGCACGTTGGAGGCTACAGTCCAACCCCATAGAGTGTTATGCCCAAACTAGTACCGTGAGACTTTAACAGGCAAGTCCATTATTCTACTAGGCTGGCTACCCCTTGGGGATGAAGTACATTGTAAGACTAATAAACCTCATTGTCATATGCCCATTCGCACACTCCCCCTTACCATTAAATGGGTCCCATTACCCTGAGGTAATGTTGTATGGGATCCCATATCAGTAGAAAAGGCATTCTATAACTCCTCAGATATTGGTTTTGGCAACAGCACTGAGGTCAAGGAAGGCAAAGCCATATCCTAAGTAGGTGTCAACTCCAGTAATGGAATTAGGTCTGATGTAATCAACATGCCACCTAGTAACTGGCTAGTCTCCTTAAGGATGGTGCCTTATCAGGCCAGTCTGCACCGCTGGCAGGATGGATATTCAGCCATGGCAGGCACTATATCAGCCTTGGCAAAAGGGAGTTTACACCTCCGTGTCCAAACCTAGTCTCTACCCCATCACCATGGTCATGGCATTCGTGAACCCATTACGCAAGTACTGGAGTGGCCATGGAGAGAGGCTCACTGACATCCAGGAGACAGGTCATCCTCTCTACTTGGTTGTTGACCCTATTGATTCACTGTGGAGGATACTCATGGCATTGACATGAGAGTCAATAATCTTTACTCTTAATGCCTTCCCTCATAAATCCATCCACATACCTCTTCCTCAAACTTCCTTATATATGCCCTGTAAATATGGATATTATCAAGCTGGTCATCACTGAAGGCCATTTAGAATGTGTCTTAGCATTGTCTACATAAGGGGCAGGCGAGAGCAGCTCCACCCACCAGTTTCCATCCCCATTAGTCAAGGGTTGCTCCAAAGGGTGTTAATCCCTCTGAATGTCTAGGTTTGCATATGTGTGAGTGCTAAGCAGATTCCTGAAGATACCCTGTTAGGTTATCAGAGAAGCTCAGGTGAGAGAGTGTAATAGATTCAGGGTCCAGCTGAGATAGGATCCCTGTCTGGTTATTCCCGGGCACAGCTGGTTGGTGCAGCAAAATTTGGAGTAAAAAGTGGGCAGAGGGCTTCCCTGGTGGCGCAGTGGTTGAGAGTCCGCCTGCCGACGCAGGGGACACGGGTTCGTGCCCCGGTCCGGGAAGATCCCATGTGCCGCGGAGCGGCTGGGCCCATGAGCCATGGCCGCTGAGCCTGCGCGTCCAGAGCCTGTGCTCCGCAACGGGAGAGGCCGCAACAGTGAGAGGCCCGCGTACCGCAAAAAAAAAAAAAAAAAAAAAAAAAAAAAAGTGGGCTGAAAGGATATGAGATGAAGCCTAAGAGGTGTCTGATATACCCTCAAAGCCTGGGGAGGAAGGCATGATTGTAAGAAAGTGTTAAATTATGTATTTCAGACAATTAGATAATAGGATATTAAGACATACGTGCTAATTGTATAGTTCTACCAACAAAGGCAAAAGTTGTTGGCAGAAGAAGCGATCGATGTGGACTCAAGTTGGAAGAAAAAGAGTTAGAGCCTTGAGGCATGGCTGGCGGGGAGGCTGAGAGTTCTGGGTAAAGAGTCCCCCATGTTAACAGAGACGAATTGAGAATTCCCTGGAGAAGAGCAGGAATCAAACACAGGAAGGAGACATCCAGACAGCTGAGAGTACAGGGTTTCTCTTGGTTCAGATAGATTTTCTGTCCTGTTGCCTCCTATAAGATAGACTGCCGTCTTTTTTGTGATGTAGTATAGCATGTGGTTAAATAAACACTCTTTGGAGGGAGACAGATCTGCTTTGAATCCTAGCTCTACTGCTTGGGCAAGTTTCTTAACCTCCTCAATCTTCAGTTTCCTAATCTGTCAAAGAGAGGTAACACTGGAACCTACTTCATAGATTTATAATGAGGATTGAATTAATTAATTTGCGTAAAACACTTAAAACGGTGCCTGGCTCATTACAAGCCTTAATAAATAATAGTTATTATTATTAGGGAAAGTGCAGACGGTGGCTTTAACAGCCAAAGGAAACCTAACTAGGACAGAATAATGAGAATAGGGAGCATTGAGCAGTCAGGAGAAAATAGATAAACCCTATTTCTATGCAAAAATTTCAGTCACGTCTTCCGCAAAAAGTGCTCTGAGATGTTGGAAGCATCTCAGACATATTCACTCAGCAGAAATTCTTTTTAGCCTTAGAGCAAAGAAGACTAATGAAACACTAGTGACCATGTTGACATTATCAGAAAAAGCAGTGGCAAAAAAACCTGTTGGTAGGCTCATCCCCTTTTGGAATCTACAGCGCATATGGGTAGCCTGGGCCTTTCTCATTTCTCCAGTGTATGGCTGGATTAGCCAGGCAAACTCAATCTGCCTCCACATCAGAGGAAGAATATTTCCATGCAGAAAGGGCTACAGCTGTCACTGACGACCCCCATGCATCCTGGGAATAGAATAGTTTGATGCAGCCAGGTTTTGGGGGGAAAAGGACTTCTCTTCCTACCTGAGCTGCCTACCAGGCTTCTTTTCTACTGCTCATGCTTTGTATGAACAGAACAATGTGTTGAAGATTCCAGGCCCTGGATAGAGAATAGGAATCACTGAGCAGTAGAAAAAGACTTGAAAGACTATCAAAGCATTTGGACTTTGGTTTGACAAGTTAACCAAAATATCATGACGAGTTTCCTTTTTGGTCTCTACCTTCAAGTTGCACTCTCTCCAATGCTAAAGTTCTTTGTGAATCTGCCTTGGCAATTAGTGTAGAGACATAAATGACCTTCGGCGATCATTAGCTCCTTAATCATCATCTGCCTTCCCTTTATTCTCCAGCAGATCCTGACCCACTTCATTTTTGTGTTATAAAAAGCTTCCATTATTTTCTAAGTTCACAAAGGCCCTTCTTTAAATTTTTTTCTCTTACTGTGAAAGTAATACTTGTTTATTAGAAAAAAAATATATCAGATTAGAGTGGTACAAAGTGTAAAGTAAAATTTCTCTCCCCACTCTACCAAGAACCACCCTCGTTCCACTCCCTAGAAGTTCACCATTGACAACAGCAAATTGTGTATACTTCTAGACAGTCCCCTTTTTGCAAAGAGGATTGTACCCCCATCACACACAGAAATATGTGCTCTTGTACAACTTACGTTTTTTCACGGAACAACATTGAGAATATCTTTTCGTGTCCACATAGATCTACTTCATTCTTTTTAATGTGTAGTGTATTCGATTGTGTGCTTTTACCATAAGTTATCTAATCAATCCCCTATTAATTAAGATGTTTCCAGTTTTTCGCCATTACAAACCATGATGATATGAACAGCATTATATGTATTGACATATATCATTGTGTACTTGTGAAAGTGCGTCTCTAGGATAAATTCCCAGAAGATGATTTTGCTGAATCTGATGGTGTGTACACTTAGTATTTGGACAGATATTGCTAAATTTCTCTTGTAATAGTTTAAACCAATTTACACTCCTATTAGCAGCATATGAGAGCGCCTATCATTCCACTGCCTCCAAAGGGCCCAGAGTCTCCTGAGGAAGCAGCCTGGGCTTTGAAATCAGGCAGACCACTTTCTGAGTTTGGTTCTGCCATTCACCAGCTGTGAGACCTCTTTTAAGTCACTAGGCCCTAGGGACCTCAGTTTTATCACCTATAAAATGGAAAAAGATGTCTTCTGGGTAGGTCTGCTGTGATAATTCAGTAAAATAACGCAGGTGAAGAACCTAGTACAGTGCCTGCCAGACAGCAGCCATTCAGCGTGAGCCACTTCCCTGAACTGCAATTCCTAACAGGCCAGTCTTGTTCACACCTGCTTCCCATTGCTGTGTCTCCTCTTCCTGGGGGGGGGGGGGGCCCTTTCTGATTTCCATGGTGAAAACTGCCACAGTGGAGTAACAAGAGCCACATATGCTGGGGTTTGAGAATCACTTTCTTTTTCTTATTTCATCTATGTTTTCCATGCGTGTTGTCAGAGAGATGATGACACTTCTTTGGGGCTTCATTTCCAGGAATTTGGGTACCTTTAGTTACCTGGTTCCAGAACTGATAAGTTAGCTGCCAGATTGCTTTTGAATCATTTTTGGGCAAATACACTAACCCTGAAAGGTTATAGAGAATTGAGTATGAAGTGACTCTCATGGGTTAGAGGGTGACTGAAGGTCCTCCTTCAGAAAAAGATTTCTGAAGAATTCCTCGCGGAGAATTATTTATAACCCCCATTTCCCCAATAATCTCATACAAAAAATACTGAGAAATAACCAGCAGCTTCTATTCATTCTCAACCTATTGAAGCTCAAGTAGTAGCAATTCAATTACTGGGTGACGCTCACAGCAACATTTTAGTATGTACATTCCCTATATCAGTTCACAGTCTCTTCCAATTTCTAAGAGCTCGTGGCCTGAGCCATTGAAGACTGGGGATTTTAGCTTAGCTGATTCACTACCCAGAAGCTCGGACCCACGTTGATGATTTGATTTTATTATTAAGATCCGGAAGAGCCATTAGAGAAGACCAGCCCAACTAAGTCCTTTAACTTAGATAGGAAAGTGTTGTACCCAGTGAAGAGGCAAGGAAAACAGACCCATTCAAAGGCACTCCCCTCTTCATGAGATGTCCGTTCTTCACAGATCTTCCCCAGTTTCTGGAGAGAATTCAGCCCATAAAACTTGGATGGCTTCATGCTATAGAGAATGAGATGTGTTGCTCTCTGCAGCAAGGCTACCCTAGACCTGCACAGTGAAAAAGATCTGTGTGAGCTTTGACTGCAAGGAGATTTTACTTTTAGCATGAAAAGCCAACATCAGATCATTTGAATTTATTTTCCACTTCAGTTTGCCCATCTGCTCCAGGAAATCTGATTTAAATACATTTTATCCAGAAGCCTTCCACAGGCACCAAGTTACCTAGCAACTCCAAGTTTCCTTTAGTGAGTTGTTTCCAACATAAAGAGTGTTCACAACTTGGGGAGGATGTGTTTTTAGCCTTCAAAGTTTATGAAGCAAGAATTAAATATTGAAACTGCCATTCTCACACTACATGAATGTAGACTATTTAAATTACATAGCCTTGGGGGCTGTATTTCTAAAGAGAAATTTTTAATTAACCTACATGACCATAAACATGAATGAAATAGTCCTGTTTAATTTGCAGTAACCAATCCAAGTGCAGCGTCACTCAGCTCTAATTTAGGATCTTTAACAAAATCTAAATTGGTGCTCTGCATTCTATGCCTGCTCTGGTATGTCAAAAAGATTTAGTTTTTCTGGACCTTGGCAAATATATACCTTGTCTCCATTATGAGGATATGGGCTCAGACCTCTAGGTCAAGATGGTGGGTTGAGCACATGCAGAAATATCACTCTTCTCCAAACACATAGAAATGATAGTATAATGATTATGTATCAATATATGTGTGTGTATATGTGTATATATATATGCATATACACACACGTATATATATTCCAACTCACCCTACAATTTCACTTTTTCTCTGGAAGAATTTCCTAGCGTAGTACCTACCACAACAGGTACACCAGTGGTTCTCAACTGGGACACTTTTGACCCCAGGAGACACTTGGCAACATCTAGAGGCATTTTTGGTTATCACAACATGGGGGCAGGTGCTACTGACGTCTAGAAGGTAGAGGCCAAGGATGCCACTAAACAACCTTCAATGCACCAGACAAAGGATGATCTGGCCCCAAAATGTCAATAGTGCCGAGGTTGGAAACCCCTGAGGTACACAGTGTAGCTTTAATAACATATGTATTGAAAAATACTTTTATAAACCTTTCCTGGGTGACTTAATAGGGTATCACTTACACATAACCATTGGCAACCATTTGCCCAATTTGCGTCAACCTCTCATATGCCTACAGAATGAAGTTCAGACTCTGGCGCTATGGATGTGCAAGTCCCTCCCCTCGTTCCTGCTCTCACCAGCTACGTCTTCCTTCACTTACTGCTGTGTGTGTTACGCTGCGCTACATTAAACTTCCCACAGTACCCTGAAATGCCACACCCTTTCTTCTCTGCCTGTAGTTATTTTTTAAATGTCTTTTTTTCTTTTGGCCACTCCACACGGCTTGTAGGATCTTAGTTCCCCGACCTGGCCCTAGGCAGTGAAAGCGCGGGGTCCTAACCACTGAACCGCCAGGAATTCCCCTCTTTTCTTAGTCACCAGCAAATTTCTAGTTATTCTGAAAGACCCGGCTCAAATAAAGTCTTCTCTGACACCTCCTTTTCTTCTGTGCACATCTGTCTCTCAAACAGGCTGTTCCTATTTTTTTATAGTATTTGTTTATTTATTTACCTCTCCTACTGCACTGTGTTTTGGAGTATTTTGTATTAATTTGAACTGAGAGCATTAGCACTGTGTCTGGCACAAGGTAGATGCTCGAAAATTATCTTTCAAGTGTGTAAATGCAGATACTTGTATGTGTATACACACAAGCGTGAACACACACACACACACACACACACACACACACCACCACCACCACATACACACATTTGACAAAGAAAAAGACTGGCTGAGGAGAGATTTCATCAACGTTTCTATGCAAGATTATTCCTCCTAGACACCTGCATGATGTTTGTATGATAGGAATTTAAACCAAGATTCAAAGGATCAAAATGAAAAAAACACCTATGTAGACATGGGTGTTCAAACACCAAACCAAAAGATTGCCAATGCGACACAGTGCACCTCCAGCACAAGGAAACCTAGTACAACACTCCAGAATTGAACGTGGGATGAATTTCATCAGAAGTACAGCGAAAGTTGCCCATTTGTTGCCCAGAACGTGATGAGGACTGACAGAGCGTCCCTGACTCTGCTTACCAACTGAGAGTTTTGAATGCTGAGACGCTGTTGGGTGTGTGTTCTCTGTGCACATTCGTAAGAGTAACACTTGGAGATCTATCTGTTCAAAGCTGAGCTCTATGCCCACTGGTCATTTGTCTTAACTTTACTTAAACTCATCCAGTGTTTATCAAATCACTGAGAGAACAAGCCACTTGGGAATATTGATGCACAAACTGGGGAATTGTGGGGCAAGATTTTTCCCATCCATAAAATGAGGATAATAATTCATACTCTTTGGAACCTCAAAAAGTCATGGGAAAAATGGATCATGTGCAAAACCCAATTCTGCTTGAGTCAAGAGTTAATCTGAAACATATATATGCATACATCTCACATAACGGAGATCTTGCAGAGTCAGAAATATGTTACTATAGTGAGTCGTTAATTTGTAAGTCATTACCTGTGGTTTCTTTCAGATCAGATCTGACTCCTTTCTGCTCCTTTTTCATTGTTTTGGAAGAGAAAGAATAGCTTTACCCTCAGAGATTCATTGAAGTCTTGGTAAGAGAGGAATATTACCTAATACTGGGTATTCTTAAAGAAATAGTCTATTTGCTCACTATTGGAGGTGAGCAAATATAATTCTAGTTTTCAAAGGGGAAGGAAGGTGGGTTTTCCAGACTACTACGTGGGAGCCAAAGATTTAGTTTGAGAACTTAGAGCTTCAGTTTGGTGAACACACTGAATTGAAGGTTTGTCACAGGCCACAGAGGGTTCCTAGGCTGGAGGTCATTTGAATCTCTACAGTATCAAAATGAATTGTGCGCCCTGGAATACAGACGCTGTACTAATTAAGTACAACTGCTGTACTTCCGTTAAGGGGTTTCCATGACCCTGACAGAGATCAACAGGAAAGGAGGCCTCTGTGACTCAACAGATATGATCAGTGTAGATAAAGCTAGGTTATAAATGGAAAAGGAAGCCCAATAAAAATATGCCATCTAAGGAAAGAGTATGCCTGGTTGGAAAGCTCTGATGCACCAACTCATACTTTGTTTGTGAAAATGCATCCAGGGACTGCGAATGTTAGCCTTTCTTAGTCACTGTGGACTTGGAAACCAATGGACTTAAGGACAGGTGGAGAGTCACGGCTTGTTGGTAAATAGAGGAGCTTCTCTATTTGAAAGTATGTAGAGCAGAAGACATTACATAGGGGCTTAGAGAGCTGAACCAAGAACTAAGAGTGGCAATTACAGGAGTTTTTAATTTTGGCTCAACATAAGAAAATATTTTATAGTGGCCACCACTGCTGTGAAAGGACGTGGCTTCCCTGAGTGAGTAGTGAGCAATCCGTCTCTGGAAATTCTCGAGCAGAGGCTGCACAGGGAGGCTGAGGTGGGTTTTGAGCATCAGATGGCAGATCACTCGCCAACTGTCCACTGAGGTCCTCCACATGCCAGGAACTCCTCTGCATTATGGTTTCTTTAGCCGCATAGCACAGGGAGATCAGCTCGGTGCTTTGTGACCACCTAGAGGGGTGGGATAGGGAGGGTGGGAGGGAGACGCAAGAGGGAGGGGATATGGGGATATATGTATACATACATATAGCTGACTCACTTTGTTATACAGCAGAAACTAACACACCATTCTAAAGCAATTATACTCCAATAAAGATGTTAAAAAAAAAAGTCTTGATTTGATGATTCCAGTCTATGTGGAATCTCAGTCATCCTCATCCTCAGCTATTTTGCCCTATACCATTTTGTGCTATTGACCATTGGCCATGCCTGCTACCTTTTTGAGGGCCTGTGAAGCCACAGAATAAAAATGTATATTAGGCATATGTAAATATTTAAGAGCTAAAAGTGAGAGAGTGCCAGTGGGAAGCAGGAAGAGGAGGTATCTCTCTGGAAGCTCCCGGCAAGCTCCTCCTGGCCGTGTGGCATTGTGGTTAAGAGCGTGAACTTTGTGTCAGACCTACGTAACTTTGCAGAGTCTCAGTTTCCTCCTTTGTAAAATGCAGGTGATAATATATCATAGATTGTTATGTTTGTAACTTTCTTAGCTTAGTGCCTTCTTAGCTTAGTGCTGGCATGTAGTAAACTCCTATTCAGCCCAGGTTCTTAATTAACACAGTACCTGGTACACAGTAAATGCTCAATAAATGGTAACTGTTAGTAGCAATAGTAACAGCAAGGATAATAAGTAGCATTACTAGTAGCAGCTAGACCAGGACTTAGAACACATATCCTGACTCCTGGTCCAGCGCTCTTTCCAAAACCTGACAATGTGAGTTTTATTTTACTTTGTGGTGATGAGATGTGTGGATCAAAACTTACAATGTCCCTCCCTTTTAACAGTGAGGAGATCAGACTGATGCCCTAATATTTCAGAAAGAAAATTTGACTTCCATGGCTTCTGCACTCTTTTCTCTGAGAAGGATGCCGCGAGGGTGACATGAAATAATAGGGAGGCTGGGAAATCCCAGTTTACCTAAACCAGGTTATGCTGATTCGGGGAGTTAATTATTAATAGCCCCCTTTTCACTCTCTAAATTGTCATAGTTTGGATGACAAACCATATGGTCACTCTAAATATAACACTCACCGCTCTGAATTGTGGTCATTTCAACTTAGATCAAATTGCATAGGCTCCACACAAATTGTATTCAATTAGTATTTTTTAAAAAGTGACTGTCCCTTTTTTTTTTTTTTTTTTTTTTGTTTTTTTTTTGCGGTACCCGGGCCTTTCACTGCTGTGGCCTCTCCCGTTGCGGAGCACAGGATCCGGACGCGCAGGCTCAGCGGCCACGGCTCACGGGCCCAGCCGCTCCGCGGCATGTGGGATCTTCCCAGACTGGGGCACGAACCCGTGTCCCCTGAATCGGCAGGCGGACTCTCAACCACTGCGCCACCAGGGAAGCCCGTGACTGTCACCTTTAAGAGATTGTGTGTCACTCTCCTGGACACAGATAAATAGCCCACCTAAATTATCCCAATGGAACCATCTGCAAAGAAGTGTCCTGTTTCCTGGAGTATCCAAAATGTGAAATCGGCACCGTTCTTCCCTGCAGGAACCTGCCTTATTAATAGTATTTATCGTCTATCCCTCTGAGAGTGTAGTGAAAATCAAGCAGGGGCTGGAGGAACCCAGGTGACTCTCTCTTTGCATTCAGAGGACTTAGCACGGAGATCTCCCCCAGGCGGTTTCTTCCTGGGCTCCGACAGGAATGCACAAGCAGATCCACAGCCGGCCTGCGGTTGCAGTGGGTTGGGAGAAGCCTACTTTGGCATCAGCTGCTCCACACTCCCCAGATCAAATGTCAGCTGCCAGGACCAACTGGTGTCTCCTGGAGGTCTTTAAAAAAAGGATTTTCCAGCTGTGAAAGGCTGCGGCATTGTTCTGCTGTTTGGCCACCTTCTCTCTGGCTGCCGCACTGGCAGCAGCCAGAATGAGTCCCATCAAAGGGTCAACAATGCAGCAGCCGCGCAGCCACCGTCCTTCCTCTCTCAGCTGTCTGATGTCAGCTCATCAAAGGCCCTGCATATGGCCCCGTGCTTGCTAGTCATTCACCTCACAGGCCTCTAGAATTTTCACAAGTCAGAGGAGGCGCCAGTAGAAAATTTGCGGCCCCTGAGGGTGCCCTGGTGGTGGTTAATAGCCGGGGAGGGTGACAAGAAAGGGGGAAGTTTAGTGTGCTGTGGTTCCCAATTGTTTGGCTAACAGCCGGAGGTTGACCTTGAGCTTGCGTCTGCCACATGGCGGAGGCACCAGCCGGGCAGCACGTTGGGAGGGCTCAGGAATAATGGAACTTGAAAATGCAAATGATTTTAATGAATTCTTCTCCCCTCCTGCCCTCATCCCGTAACTCCCTGTGCAAGAAGAAACACTTCTCAGATTATAGGGGAAAGTCCCTACTTGCTCCAAGTCTAAAAGCGTAACGGAGACCGGTTCTGCTGAGGCCTCTGTCCACTGTGTGAGCCTTACAAGCTTGACTGTCCTGGATCAGAGGGAGGCACAAAAGGCCCTGTGCTGTGACCTGATCCCAGCTCGGGGCAGTGGCCAGATGAGACAAAGACAAAGAGCCCGTTTCATGAGAATGATTTTCTGGTACCTAGAAGGTGAAGGCCGGCCATGGACTTATCTGACCTGGCAGTGGGTCTGGATGGAAGGGACCGGCCAGTTGTGTGTGCCCTGGGGCTGGGTCTCAGTGTAGCTGTCCCGCGTGCAGAGTCAGGTGGAAGGGGGGGCCAGTTACAGGATGCCTGCTGCTGGGCCTCCGTCACTGTCCCAGCACAGGTGCCTCCTTCCTTCCAGAACGCAGCTGGGAGAGAAGCAAGGGGCTTTTCTTGAACCTCTTCCATGCTGTCCCTGGATAATTTGATTCAACCTCCATTGCAGTCAGGTAGCTGACCTTGCAGGAGTCATTCTTGGCCTTAAACTCTGAGCCCAACACCTTTGGGTGGCATAACTGATGTTTAAGAAAGAATACTTGCTCCCTCTTATTTCCCATCTCTAAACTCTGATCCTGGTGCACGGTTAAATTCCCTGTGCTCCTAAGGGGCTTGCCTGTAGGTAGGGAAGCTCTATGTACGCTATAAAATATATAAGGCCTAGTAGGTCTATGAAACTAAATGTGACTGTCATAATTTTGATCTCGGTATCTCGCAAAATTATCAGAAGTGTTTTGTAAACTGTAAAGTGATATACAAATGTTAGTGGTTGTTTCGATGGTTTTTTTTATTTTATAAAATGCTTTTTTTTTTTAACGCGAAGGTGATCTCTCTTGTAGAATTGGTTACATGAGAAAAGTCAGATGAACACAAAAAGCGCTAGCTTTGCCACATGGCAGTTGTTCAAAATCTGCTTCCAAGGGTCACACTTGTGCGGTGTTGTTTGCCCTGAAATCTACCGTAAAGGCAAACTAGAGGTATGGACCATATTAACGATGGGCTTTGGAAACAAAACCAGTTTGGAGCAAATTGTAAGGGAATGTGAGACTAATGTTTTACATTGTAAGATATACAAACTGAATTAATTAATGGGAAACTATTATTAGAGGCAGGGTAGTTCTCCATACATTAACTACCTTGTCCTTTTAAACAGGCCCTGTCTAGGATGGCTTACTTACAGGCTGTTACAGCTTGCATAGAGAAAGAAAGAAATGAAACTGGAGGCTCTTTGAATATAGCATAGTGCTGAAGAGCTCATTTACCTTTACTTTTTCAATCTACATGTCTTTTTCAAACGCTTAAATTATTTTTGCTGAACAGTAAGCTTAGGCGATGAGCCTGGATTTATACAGTTGTTCTCGAAATGAACTTTGAAAGCATCACGCAGTAATTTTTTTCAAAATGGAAAAACTTGGTTAGGGGGCCATAGACCATTGTCCGGAAGGAGAAGAAATCAGTCAGTGTTTCTGTAAAGGTGGTTAACCCACAGGCAGAAACAACTGCTCAGGACATTTTGCAAATTTACATTTGCATTTGTTGATTCCTTATTAAACTGAATAACCAGGCACATGGAAGGTAAAGCCCTCTTTTAATTAAACCTCTTGGTGTGGGCCCATGTGACTAAATATGATGGAGCTGCTCCTGGGGTTTCTGCTGCTGAAAATACTAACAATAATCATTTGTTTTGTTTTTATATTTAAACACATTATTGCATAGCTTGGTGCAGAGATAATTACCAGTTGTATCTCCTGTGTTTTTCTAATGTTCATTAATAACAATAAAGGGTTGTAGGTTAAAAACTCATTTAATTGCCTTTATGTTAATGACATTATGAATAGCCTTAGCTACAAGATTCTAATTCTGTCCAGTATCCTCTTTCTTGGTGGAGCCCCAGGAGGGCTGCTCATTTTATCAGCATTACTGATTCAGAGTTTTTTCCTTGCAGGTGGGTTTTTGTACATAATCAGAATTAATGCACAACACATTTTGCAAGGAATGAAGTAGAAGCACTCGGAATAAGTAATTAACTAGAGTGCCCAAGGAAATATGCCCGAGCTTTTTTTTTTTTAGCATATTCATAAAACATTAAGGACAGTCATAAACAGTAGAAACAATTTCCTGGTAATGTGCTTTTAGACTATTTTCTGGCTCTTTTTAGTTTTTTTTATTTCTCCCATGGGGGAAAAAATTTTTTTTAACTGAAAATCCCAGGGATGCAGATAAAATGCCCAGTGTGTGGCGCTTTGGGATTCAGTGTGCTTCTGTGCTGCTGCAAGCTGGCTGGCAGAGTCCGAGGACCATTCCCCTTCTCTTCCCCCTGCTCCCATCTCCATCACACAACTTACCAGGCAGGAAAGGGAGTGAATGCAGTTTGCAACACCAGAGGAGATGTGGCTCCCCGCCTATTCCCAACCTCCAGCATTAACCTCTGGGCATGGGAGAGAATGCCCAGGGAGGAGGAGGGGGCAAGAAGTAAAGGTAGTGCGGTGGCCATGTGGTAAGCCACCCAGACCCCTCCCGCCTTAGACTGACACACTCATCTCTCCAGCTCTTGATGGCTGACAGCTCTCAGCTCAGTTACTATTCTCAGGTCATCAAAGTCATGTCCCTACCCCCATCCCCAGGCATCTTGCATCCAATGACAGGTAAGTAGGAGAGTTTAAAATTCTGGTCTCCTTTGCCTCAAGGTGGGATAATTCAGAAGGCCATCCTGATATCAGAGTGCCCTGGGGGATTAGCTGAGGTCTTTGTCTTGCATCCTTCATCCCTCCTCATGCTGCCGTTCCAGAGAGCACTCCCCAATAAACCTTCCGTGCACAAATCTCAGGGTCTATTTCCAGGGGACCCATGACGAAAAGCCAGTGATCAACTTGCCCATCTCCACGCTGTCCGCCGCACACTGAAGCAGCAGTTTCTCCCCAGCCTCTTTGATCTTGCTGTCCTCGTAGGGTGCTTTGGGCACAGAGCTTGACGTCCTGAATGGGGCCAGGAACAGGGTGCAGAAACATTGCCCTTCCATTAAGCAAGCATCGCATGAGCTAAGGTATAAGAAAACGTTTTTAAAATCCTGGGCCTTGGAATTAGATGGGTAAATTCACATACTGCTTGTAGTTTTTGCACAAGTTACTTAACATCATTGAACCTCAGTTTCCCTATCTGCAAAGTGGGGCTAACGGCACAGGTAACGTTTATACAGTGTTTAGCCCAGTGCCTAATACCCAATACAGAGTAATGCTCCATAGAAACAACAGCTCACTTTTTCTTCTTTTCCATCTTCATATCATTACCATATGGAAGTATGATTTTTGGATGCTAAACATGAACCTAATCTTCACCATTAGCCAGGTCAGTTTCTTCAAGACTAAGGTTTGTTTTGTTTTGGTTTGGTTTTTCGCCACACTGTGTGGCTTGTGGGACCTTAGTTCCCTGACCAGGGATTGAACCTGGGTCCTCGGCAGTGAAAGCGCTGAGTCCTAACCACTGGACCACCAGGGAATTCCCCAGACTAAGGTTTAGAATAGCCCTGGTTCTCATGGAGTTTAGCATTCAGTCTAAGTGGGAGCCCACAGAGGAAGGTGGCACAGGCCCAGCACAAAGCTCCTGTCAAAGGAAGAACCCAGAATATTTATAAGATCCCAGGTGACTTAGAGCAAGGTCACCTTTGGTTCTTTCAAACACTGGTAAGAAGTAGGCAATGGTATTAGTTTGCTAGGTACCTGGAGCCTTGTATGTATTAACGTATTTAATTCTTATAGCATCCTTAATTAGGTACAGTTATGCCCATTTTACAATTGGGGAAACAGGTTCAGAGAGGTTAAGTAACTTGCCTTAGGTTACACAGCTAATAAGTTGCAAACCCAAACCCTTGTCTTTCACCATACCTTCTAACAGAGAACCCAAGGCTTGAAAATTTGTTTCAAATTACCTCCAATATCGGTATTTCCCAGCTAATTAGATGTACTATCCCTTTTTAAGGAAAAGTATCAAAAAATGCAAGTCCCATCCAAAGATCAGCTTATGGTGGTGCCCGGTGCTCATGGACATCTCGCAGGGAAGTCAAAGCGTCCTGGTGAATAGATTCCTTGCTTTGCCCAAGGCATTATAACCTGGAAGCACAATGGCCTTGATCTTAAAATTAGAGACACCTGCATCAGAAGCCCAGTTTAAGAGATGTGGGAGTAATTATTGTTCAGAACAATGTCGCATTAGATTTGGGTTAATCTCATTGTATGTTCAAAAATGCATTGAGTACAAGAACATTATTTTCTTATAATGCTATAGATTTGTATAGCACATAAAATTTTATCAAATGCTTTTATACTTAGCTGACTTCATAACAGCTTGGTGGAGTGGGTATTAGAGTTCCATTTGCCAGATGATAAAGACTTCACTTCTTTTTTTTTTTTTTAAGACTTCGCTTCTTTAAGGAACCCATCCGATTGCCAAAAGTTCACTTGGCAGTAGAGATGAGTCTAGATCCCCATCCTTTTGACCCTTGGCTATTCAAAGTGTGGTCCCTGGGCCAGCTATGTCAGCATCACCTGGGAGTTTGTTAGAAATGCAGACTCTCAGGCCCCATCCAGGTCTATTGAACCAGAATCTTTTAACAAAATCCCCCTAAATTCATATGCATATAAATGTTTGAGAAGCTCTGTCTCCACTATCTTACTGTCTCCAAACCTCTCTTCTCTAGAGTCTAGACTGTAAGCCCCATGAGGGCCGGGTCTGCATCTGGCTTGTCTACCATTGTACCCTTCTCACTTGCCCAGTGCCCAGGCCAGAGCAGGCATTCCATTAGACACATCGACAGCTCTGTCACTGGGTAGTTGGGCCTGCCATCCAGTTAGTCTCTGTATCCCTTCTAGAGGAAACAACGTAAGTTCTCATGTTCCTGAAAGTCTACCATCAGCACCAAGGTATTCACCTTATTCATATGAAAAAGGTGAAGTCATGCTTGAAAAATATACTGAAACCTGTGGTTTGCCATCCTGTTTCTCAGCCTACCAAACCAGTGCCTATTGGAGTGGGAACATTGTACTGTGTAATTATTTAAATGAAAACAACATAAATGAAGAGAAGGGCTATTTATATCAAGTGCTGCTAACTAAAGGAGAAATAATGGGTCCTGCTGAGAAAGGATATAGCCAGAGAGAGCAAGAAAAACTTCCTGCCAGTAAAGACCAGTAGACAATGGGACAGTTTTCCTAGTGGGATAATTATGACTCCTGGAGAAGGTTGTCCAAGGCAAGATGAGATAAGTACCAGGGAAGTGTAATGTACTTCCAACCTTATTATCGATGATGCTTTCAGGCACCAGCTCTGGGTCACAGATTTTGAATATACTAAATGCTTAATTCAGAGCTGCCCTTTCACCCGAAAGATGTCAGGGTAAGAGAAAAAGTGTGCACCAGTCCAGTGCTCTCTGATTTAACTCTTCACTGAAATACTCTAGGAATAAATGATGGAAAAGGAAATCATAACCCCCACTTCGCTCTTGCACCCAGAAAGTGATTTCCATTTCAAACAGCTGATAGAACAACAATGTGTTCATCAAAAACTGTGAAGATGATCCCCCGAACCCTGCCTTATTTTTCTTCAAGATCACTCTAAAAAAAATAATTTAGAGGCAGGAGATTGGTGGTGTGGAAGGGAAAGCCGCCTATTCAGAAAATCAATGCAGATTGAGGTATCATAAGGAGATGTTGATTTATAAGCTGCTGCGTTGAAAATGACTTGCTTTCTCATTAGTTGGACCTGGGTCATGGCTATGATACAAATAAGGCAAATAATTTAAAACGTATACTTGCAGAGTATGTTTGACTTTCAATTTGTCCTTGGAAGATTTGGGGCCTAAGTAAAGAAAGATTCACAGTGAAGTTAAAAGGCTGCTCGTCACAGATGCTACAGAGCAATGCCCTTAAGAGCTTGCGTTCCAGGAGAGAAAGACCTAGGTTTGGATCCAGATGCACCCCAGTATTTCTGGCACCTTGTCCAAGCACATTATTTCTTTTGTTTTTTTCTTTTTTTTCTTTTCTTTTTTTTTGCAGTATGCGGGCCTCTCACTGTTGCGGCCTCTCCCGTTGCAGAGCACAGGCTCCGGACGCGCAGGTTCAGCGGCCATGGCTCACGGGCCCAGCCGCTCCGTGGCACGTGGGATCTTCCCGGACCGGGGCACGAACCCATGTCCCCTGCATCGGCAGGCGGACTCTCAACCACTGCGCCACCAGGGAAGCCCCTAAGCACCTTATTTCTCTAGGTCTCCTGTTCTTCATTTGTAAGATGTAGGTAACATTAGAAGTGACCTCTAAGGTGGCTGGGAGGAATAAATGACACAGTTCCATTCCATAAATGAAATATGCATTGCCTGGCTGAGTTGGGCTCTATGTAAATGCTAGCTGTTTTGTTATATGAATGAATAGTCTCTATTTTAAAATGTTTCCAATTTTATATGTACTTATGTACTTTCGGGGGGATTGAAACGATGAGAATTGAGAAAAGTTATCTGGAGACCATTTCTTGCCTTCAGTGAGCTTACAAACTAATTGGGAAAATGATGTGGGTACAGGAAACTATTAAGGAAAATGAAGAGAATGTGATGAAAGCTGAAGGAAAGATGGTGGCCAAAGGAGGAGAGAGGTGAGGAAAGGGGAAAACCTGGAGTGATTAAAGGCAGGAGCAGTGGGGAAAGGCTTCAAGGAGAAATAAACTGGCGGGGCCCCGGGGGCCATGAGGATCTCGAGAAGGGTGACGCACTGCACAGCAATGACATCATCCTAGACTGTTCTTGAGCTACCCTGTTTATCGGACAGGCACATTTTACTTGGGAGAGGCTCTGGTGAGCATATGGTGGCTTGTCTTTGTGGCATCCTACGTATTACATTCTGAGTGGCTCCAGGACAAGATATTCATTCATTCATGTTTATTGAACATATAGTGTATGCTAGGCATTGGGGATATAGATATGAACAGGAGAAACCATGCCCTGACCTTTACAGGGCTCAAATTCTAGTGGTGGAGGTATAAAATAAGCACATACATCTCTAACATCATATCGGTAGAGATTAAACAGGGCAAGGAACAGAGAAGGATGGCGAGTGGTTATTTTATATAAAGCAGCTGGGGAGGTCTCTTTGAGGGTGTGACCTAAGAGCACAGGCCTGAAGACTGGAAGAAGAGTGTTCCAGGCAGAGGGAACAGCAGTGCAAAGGGGCCAGGGTGGGTTTGCGTTTCCTGCTTGGAAAGAAGGCCGGTGCCGCCAGAAAGGAGCAAACGTGGCCATCCACGTGCTGTGTACAGACTTCTTCCACAGCATGCCAGGTACGTCTGCCCAAATGACACGGTAATGAGCGAAGTAAAGTTCAGAATCGTTGATCACGCTTTCAAAAGTAAGCTAATGAATAGAGTTGAAGGGATACTAGTGATACCATTGGCATTTTCAAGCTGATGGACTCATTCATCTCATGAATACCAGGCAGGTTTAAGATGTTTGGTTGCTTAAGCTACAGTTCAAACTGTGTCCTGAGTTTGAATTATTTTCCATGCGAAAAACCCCAATGGTCATTGTTATTTAGTAAAATTACTTTGTTTAGTAAAAATCCATGAAACAGGTATATTTCTTGATAAGAGTAAATGAGCTCATCGTGCTCTGAAACCTTCATCGTGGGACTTCCCCCTGAAGGGTACCGTATTATAGTCTAACACCAGTAATTCAAGTGACAACGTGTTGTTGCGGGTCTATTAGACTGAAATCTTGAACTAAATCTGTCAAAAGTTTTCTTTTTCTTGCAAACTGGCTAAAACGTTTAGTGGTAGGGAAAGAAAAACAACACCATGGAAGCAATACGTTAAGAAACCTTTGTTTCAACATGAAGGAAGAGTTGTTTTTATTTAACCATTTCTGCCAACAGTCTGATAACGTAGTTCAATTTTGATTTGCCCATTTTCTTAAACCGCGCTGATAAAATATAGACATCTAACGTGCACACGATAATACTTCAATCTCCTCACTAGAGGGAGAGAATAATTATTGATATGTATGTGTAGACGGTGTGTTCCTCAGCTTCTTGATTCCTTAACCTTTCTGTGGAAAAGACTCTTGGGACGTGATTGAGGAAAAAGTGGTTTTTCCTTCCAGATGGATTCGTTGGCTAGGGCAATATTTTTAGTTATGCCAATAAAACGAAAGGGAGACAGAAAATCAGGCAACTGCCGGAGTGGTTAGTGTGGGACTATTACCAAGGCAGAAATGAGGCCAAAGAGATGATAAATGTCTGCCTCTCACCCACTCCATCAGCTGAAGCCTGACCTGGATCCTCTTTTCCATCTGAGCTCCAAGCAAGCTACCATTTTTTATAGCAGCACTTAATAGTGGACATTAACTTAGCCCTCCCCGAAAGGGCTGACCTGCAGGCTACACTCGTGCTTCTCCAAAGTGTAATCACTTGCTCACTCAGTAATTCTACCAAATAGCATGCACCTTTTCCAGCCACTTATTGGCCAATTAAGTCGTTCTCACTGAGGGGGTCCAGCTGGCTTCAAGTTATCTAAGATGAATTGATTGAAGACATTCTGCAATCTATGAACCCAGTTTAATGATCTAGGTGATAATACTTGTAATTCTTCTCAGCCAGGGGAATTTGCTGCAGCTGTTGTTGCCCATGTTCTGATACACCGAGGTACCAGAAAAGCATTAATCCGCCCTCAGAGTTCCCTGGCAATTACCGCATTGTGAAAAGGGAAATTTAAAATTCACTCAGCATAGCCAAGTGAAAACCATCTTTCCGTTGATGTGTTTTTATTTTATCCCACTGTAAATGTTTTTTTAAGGTGGAATATGGGAAGACTATGTTAATGGTAACACTTCATCAGCAATGGAGAAAACCAACTAAACGCTCATTCAATTTTACTGCTGAAAACAGCTCATCAAATGTTTGAGGTACAAAAAAGCACTGCTCTAAGGCAAGAACATGATTTTCTAAAATATTGGGGTGAGGGTCCAAGGGCTAAAGTCATTATTTTTGTATGAAATGTTTGTTCCCACCCCCTGGATTCATGGCCATTGAAGTGATAATGAAGCAGAGTCACACAGTGACACAGGCCTTCAATGTATCTCCAAACACTTTTCTGCACAGTGACATATTTTTTTAAAAGTAATCATTAAATAATTTGCTTGCTTTCCTATCTGTGCATGTGTTCCCTGAACCGCTGAAATGTTAATTCTCCTCCCTATGAAGCAAATACTATAAATAATACTCTGGAGGTTTTTCTGGGTGTTGCAAATTCAGAATACTTAGGAACACTCTATCCTACCGTGGGTCTGTGAAGTTTATGTTTACAAACTGAAAAGCTGGTTTTGATTTTCTTACGAAAGTGGCAGCTGTGATATTAATTTACACTGTACTGAGGAACTGCCATCCTTCTCTTTCTGAAGAGTGGGTTCCTTTTCCCTGAGAGGTGTGATTGAACTTGGCTTTGGGGATGTGTGACTTGCTGGGAAAGGCTGGTGCTTTTGATGAGATTTTAAATTCTTTCCAGTGATGCTGGAAAAACAAGAGACTAGGAAGGATGTATTTTAAAGTTGAGTGTAGGCTTTGTGGGAAAACTTAATTGGACCATGGTCATGCTTTAGACTTATGAGTCCAAATTTAACCAAGAGCATCAGACAAGGAATGCCATTTTCCTTTGTTTTTCTAACCAGGAAAAGGCAAAGCCAGACAGAGCTTTGGGGTCTGGCATGAAACAAACTGAATTTTCACTGAGAACAAAACATCTGATTATTCAAAGAACTCTTTTCTGCATTTGTTTTTTTGCCTCTATGTGCCCCCTTTTATTGACGGGTTAACCTAACTTAAAATGTTTTAACTACTGTAAATGAAAAATCTTATCCAAGTGGGATTAATAATAATAGCTAACAATAAACACTTGCCACATGCCAGACTCTGGTTCTGAGAACCTACCTGGAATATAAGTCAATTAATCCTCCCAACAACCTATGAAGTCAATGCTCTTATCATCCTCATTTTACAGATGAGGAAATGGAAGAACAGAGAGGTTAAGTAACTTGCCCAAAGTCACACAGCTAGTAAGTGCCAGAGCCAGGGTTTGAACCAAGTGTGCTAGTGTCTCTGTGTTTATTGACTGCAGACTGTCTCTCTGACTTCTCATAGGTACAAAGCCTCAAGTTATCTCTGTTTTAGCCTTCCAGCCTGTATCCCATGTTATCTCCACAGGGAGATAATTACAGAAGTGCAAAAGGACAACCGATGTTACAACAAACAGAAACCGCAACTGCTCCAAGTGCTTTTCTTCAGGAGCCCTTACCCCAGATCTGTTATTTGGACCTAACCTCCAAAGAGCTCAAAGTACTTCACAAATTTACTTGAGTCATCAATATGTTAGCAAAGTGTCAGAAGGGTAGATATTCTGCACTTTTTTTCTTTTGCAGATTAAATCCAAAAAATGAAATGTCAATTTGACCTTGAACTCATTTCTCCTGGGTCTTAGCCCGATATTTCCTCTGATGCCATTTTATCTCATTGAAACATGGATATACCTGTCCCTTTCCATACAAATTCAGATTATTCTTGGGGACAAAGAGTCTCTTTTATCTACATCCAGCACTGTAATAGCTGTTGAAAAAAATTAGCTCATATAATGCATGTGAAGTTCTGGTGTGGAAATAGAGATGTAGAAGGGGAAAAAAGCTAAATACCATCTGAAAATTACTTTCTGTCTGAACTTTACAGATGAAGAAACTGAGGCTAAGGTCACATACCAACTTTTATTTTTTTTTTATTGCTTAGGGCTTTGCCTTCAAGAAACAAAAATGAATTATAATATGAAAGTGTTTTTAGTGAGCATTTATTTATCTTCTTTAAAAATATAAATGATCCCTATTAGAGTTTCATAGGTTAGGGCCTCTCATTATATACTCACAAAGCACTCTGTACTTTCTTTAGCGTCCAATACAATTGTAATTAATTAATGCATGCATAATTTCTTGTTTAACTTTGATTTCTCTAAACAAAAAGTCCTGTGAGGGTAGGAATGTGACTGTGGCTTCACTATAACATCTGCAGTGTATCTGGCACTGTTTTGTTTTAAATTAATAAGCTTTATGTTTTAGAGCAGTTTTAGGTTTACAGCAAAATTAAGCAGAAAGCACAGAGAGTTCCCTTATATCCCTGTCACCACACATACACAACTTCCCCCCCTATAGACTAAAACAGTGTTTTAAACTAAGAGTAAAACAGTTCTGTCTTAGCTAGAGAATAACAGAGCTGTTCAAAAAAAGGAGGTCCCTAAAATTTTGATGTAAATAAGACAGAGGTTTGTCTCTGTCATGGAAGTCTGGCTGACTCTGGCTGGAGGGGTAGCTGTTCCATGAAGCCAGAAGGGATCTGCCATCCCCACCATACGGCTTCCAAGGCTGCTCAAGTTGTCACCATTTCCAGGTGGTCGGGAGGGTGACAAGCCAAAATCCAGCACATGGAGCCCTTCTTAAGTCGGAGATGACACAGAAGCTTCACACATCTCTTTCTCTCACATCCTATTACCCTAAACTTTAGGTTCATGGTCACTTCTAGCTGCCAAGGAGGCTGGGAAATGTAATTGCTGGCTAGGTGGCCATGTGCCCAGAAATACAGGTGGATTTTGAAGGACGACTAGTAGTCTGACACACCCATGATGAGGAATGTTTATTAAAATAGACAATCCAATGAACTTGAATTATGAGGAACCAAAGCCGTGAAACTCTAATCTTAAAGTATCTCAATAACCTCTTCTCACCAATGAAGCCACTTCATTCGTAACAGGAATATTAGACATGGAAGGAAGGAATGGAATTATATAACAAGAGGAAGCTGAGCAGAAGAAGAGAATAATGTGAGGAACTGGTTTGTGGTTTATCTTTCCTTTTCCAATGAAGAACATGCTATAGTAGGCAGCCTCTAGGGTGGAACTCAATGACCTCTGCTTCTTGGTATTCTTACCCTTGGAGGTCCACCTCCACTCCCTTTCATGTGGGCTGGATTTAAATTGACTTGCTTCTAACAAATCATAGAATATGGCAGAAGAGATAGGTTGTCACTTAACAGATTAGGTTACAAAAAGATTGTAGCTTCCACCTTGGGACCCCTCTCTCACTCTCTCACTTATTTGCTCTGAGGGAAGCCAGCTACCACATTGTGTGAGCTGCTCTAAGGAGAGATCCATGGGGCAAGGACCTCTAGGCAACAGCCAGTGAGAAAATGAGGCCTCTGTCTAATAGTCTGTGAGGAACTGAATCCTGACACCTGTCAAGAACCATAGACACAAGCTTGAAAGCAGATTCCCTGCAAGTCGAGCCTTCATATGAGACCACAGCCCTGGTCCACAGCTTAATGCAACCTCATGAGACACCTTGAGCCATAGGCACCCAGCTAAGCTGCACCCAGGTTCCTTACACACAAAGACTTGAAATAATAATTGTTTGCAAGTTTCAGCTATTAAATTTTGGGGTAATTAGATGACTAATACAATCTGATCTAGATGACTCACCCGTCTAAAGATGAACAACTAATTAAGCACTTCATAAATAATACAAATGCCAATCACTAGAAAGTAGATTCTAATTGTCCTATAAATTTCTAGTAGTGATTTTGTGTAATGAGCATCTTTACGTGATCTAATTAACCAAGACTATCATTTAATCCACTGGTTTCCAAAGGTTGGTCTTGGAATCTTTAAGGGTCCCCAAGACTCAGGGGATCCAGGAAGTCCCAACTACTTTTGCAACATTACTGAAATGTTATTTGCCTATTTCACTTTCATTCTCTCATGAGTGTACAGTGGAGTTTTCCAGACACTGCATGTTATGGGATGATGTAATTTTCTGATAGTTTATGGAATGTATGCTTGTGTAGTATTGTATTTTCTAGAATTTTCTAAGGTAGCAGATTTAAGGTATAAAAATACACATTTTCTGAAATTAACTCAGTTGTTCTCAGTACTTCTGTGCTCTAAGTAGTTACCTTCAATTATAACTTGTATAATCTCCATAACCTCTATATTGTCCAATTAATTATTTTGAAATACCAAATTTGTTCCTGAATCTATGCAGAAACACAACAAAAAAAATATACTTCTATTGTTTTGTTTTGCTGTGATGTTTTGAATTTTCTGTTTTAATTTGGTAAGTGTTGAGTAGATATACTCCTATGGGGATTATATCCTATTATAATAATCATATTATATCCTATTATATTGTTTATGGAACAAAATCTTTTAAGAGCCTCAATAATTTTTAAGAGTATACAGGGGTTGTGACACCAAAAAGTTTAATTCATCCATTGACAAATGTGATTGAACCCCTAGACGTGTTCTGCATTGTGCTAGGTACTGTGAGTGACACAAAAGTATGAACATAACATTCTCCCTTAAGTTGCTTAATATCTAGTTGTGGAGATAAGACTAATTTGTTGTCTGATATATGCTGTGAAGCTAAATGTTGTACTAGAGACTGTAAGTGCAGTAAAGTACGTGGAAGGGAGAGGTTGGGGCTGGGGAGTCACTGGGGGATGACAGTGCCAGAAGCAAGGTATCTCAGTCCTCCTAATGAGAACCTCCATGAATGCAAAGAGAAAATATGAGGAGAAAACAGTGGGTAAATGTATCATATAAGGTGCCAGGAGAGCAAAGCCAAGTCTCCAGCAGCTCTCAGCTCCATGTTGTGCTTTGATTTGGGGAACTTCTGCGGGAGCTCCGTCTGCCAAGTGCTTTCTACTTGGATGGGTGACCTCTGAAGCATCACTCAAAAGATGGGCACAGTTCTGGCCCACACTTCCCATACGTAGGAAACTTGGAATCTTGTGTCCTGTAAAACTCAACTTCATTATGTTGAAATCGTACCCAGAATTTTGAAGATGTGACCAATGTTATGTGTATGATAATCTCAAGATATTTGTCTATTTGAGGTGTGAAATAAAATTCATATTTTATGGCAAGACAAGAAAAATATAAACGTAAAAATTTTCTCTGCCCTTTGGCCTCCTCTCTCCCCTCTACTGTGCATTGTGTATCTGCATTATGCATGGACCAAACCTCTCCATCGGCAGAAATACCTGCTCAGCCATAAAGATCAACAGTCTCTTAGCACCAACAAGACAAACTGCTTGTTTGTAACATTCCTTTCCACAGCAAAGGAAATCATAAACAAAATGAAAAGGCAACCTACAGACTGGGAGAAAATATTTGCAAACAATGCAACCAACAAGGTCTTAACTTCCAAAATATACAAACAGCTCATACAGCTCAATAACAACAACAAAAAAAAACCCAATCAAAAAGTGGACAGAAGACCTAAATAGACATTTCTGCAAAGAAGACATACAGATGGCCAACGGGCACGTGAAAAGATGCTCAACATCACTAATTATTAGAGAAATGCAAATCAAAACTACAATGAGGTATCACCTCACACTGGTCAGTATGACCATCATCAAAATGTCTACAAATAATAAATGCTGGAGAGGGTGCAGAGAAAAGGGAACCCTCCTACACTGTCGGTGGGAATGTAAATTGGTATAGCCACTATGGAGAACAATACGGAGGTTCCTTAAAAAACTAAAAATAGAGTTGCCATATGATGTAGCAATCCCACTCCTGGGCATATATCCGTAGAAAACTCTAATTAGAAAAGATATTCACCCCAATGTTCATAGCAGCACTATTTACAGTAACCAAGACATGGAAACAACCTAAATGTCTAACAACAGATGAATGGGCAAAGAAGATGTGGTATATATATATCATATATATGTATATATATTACTCAGCCATAAAAAAGAAGGAAATAATGCCACTTGCAGCCACATAGGTGGATTTAGAGATTATAATACTGAGTGGAGTAAGTCAGACAACGACAAATATCGTATGATATCACTTATATGTGGAACATAAAATATGATACAAATGAACCTAGTTACAAATCAGAAACAGACTCACAGACATAGAAAATAAACTTACGGTTACCAAAGGGTGAAGGCAGGAGAGGGATAAATTAGGATTAGCAGATATACACTACTATATATAAAATAGATAAACATCAAGGTCCTACTGTATAACACAGGGAAATCAATATCTTATAACAAACTCTAATGGAAAAGAATATGAATAAGAATATATATGTATAACTGAATCACTTTGCTGTACAGCAAAAGCTAACACAACATTGTAAATTAACTATACTTAAAGGAAAACAAAATAACTTTCCTTCTTGATCTTGTAAGGGGTCACGATGACTCACCAATTTGTACTTATAGATCTGGGTTGTGCAAATTATCTATGTCATTTAATGTACAGCCCTCTGTATCACAAAACCTGTATAACTATGCTTTGACCTCTAATGGGTGGAACAGTTCTCAGGGATTTTTGAGAGGCTGCTCCTGGGTTATAATCCTCAATTTGACTCGAATAAAATTTTCCACTTCTTTCTTGAAATTGATTAATATTTTGTCAATAGGGGATATTACAGCACTTATTTTGCTGAAAAGAAGATAAAAGTCACTGCTTTGGGCAAAAGATGACACTGCTTCTTTTTGTCCAGTAGGAATTAGAAAACTTGGGCTAGTCTGCCATATAAGGGTATGGAATCTTCTAATAGCTTCAGTTTCCTGACCCTCAATTTTACCATCTGTAAAAGGGGAATATTTTTCCTACACATCTTACAATGTGACTAGAATGATCATACAAGAGAATTTATATGAAAGTGTTCAAGAAATTGTAAAGCTCTATTTAAATTCACAATCATAGTAACCTTAAAAAAAAAAAGCTAACAAGTATTGACCACTTACATCATCATGCTAAACACTGTTATAAGTGCTTTCCTCACATCATCTCAATTACTTGAATATGTTTGATATTATTAAGCTGTAACATAGTATTGAGAACTTCATCAAGATCACTGGATTCATGGCACACAGAACAGAATGTCAAAACATAAATTCTCAAAAAAAAAAAAAAAAAACCAAGAAACAAGAGTTCCTGTTTGCTCAAGAATTCCTTAATTCTTGGACTCTGGGAAGCATAAAAGAAAGTTCATCTTAAAGGACAAATTTGTTCCCTCCTCTAATATAGATAAGGTGTCCAGGGTACAGATTATCTGTAAATTACAGCAAAACCTCCCTTAATGGAGAAGCAAATTTTTTGTCAGAAACTTTATAACCGTTCTAGGATATTAGAAAAGGAAATGTAACGCCATTCAAAAGCAATAAATCTTAATAGCTTCAAAGACCCTCTAAGCAAAAAAGATGTATCTGGAATACTTGGAACAGAAGAATGGGAAGTGAAGAGATTGAACTTGGCCCTTTCAGATAAAAAAGCCTAAGAGGATGTGACCTGGGTTAAGGCAGAGATAGGTTCCATGTGCTAGACTCAGTCAGATGTCCACGGAGAGAAGGGAGCTTCCTGGAAGTAGTGACCTTTGGGGCTCCACATATCACAAACTCACATAAAAACATATGTATTAGAGAACACACAGGACCTCTGTCACCGGGATTGATGATTAGCATTGACACAGCATCCACTCTCATGACACAGTTCGAAACCCGGGAAAATGCTTCTCTGCATCTCTTGCACTTTGTCCCTTGAAGAGCATCTGAAGCCACAAGGGTTTGTGGATTGTGCCACCATCTATGCAGGAGAGAGACAGTGCCCTGGAGTGTGGGGAGGATTTGACCGGCAGAAGCACTTAGGTAAAGAAAAGATAAATTAACTTGTCAAATCCTTCCTCTTATGTAGTGTGAACTCCATAGACTTTTGCATAATAAAGTACCATTTCCCAATAGCACCAAGCATCCATCTTCTCTTTGTGTTCCAACTTGTTTCCACAGGTACTTGGAATTGGTACAGTATTCACTACAGTTGCACAGAGTAGAAAAGGAATATTTTGCAACAATTCCCATCACTCCTAAAATTGTATGTTAGTCTAGATATAACCTCTAGGAAGCGTGATACCTACTCTTTACGTTGGTAACTAGATGGCCTCTGAACGCTGGAATTGCAAATAGTTTTACTTCTATCACAATGTTTAAAAAGATGTAATTAAAATTTCCAAAAATTAACACTAAAACTCAGCTTCATTTAAATAATTTAAAAATTCACCGAGGGAAATGTCTAAGACGTAATGGTGACAATGGGGTTGATAAACAGAAAGTTTTACCATACAGAACATTGGCCAGAAGTCCAAAAATACTTGTGTGTTTGTCATATACAACACACTTTTGAATCCTTTTATTGGGAGATATGATGTCAACTGTTTCAACAGCAATTCAAAGACCATATACTGTATTTTCTGAATATACTTTATTTTCTATAAAATATACTATATTTTCTGAATCTTCCCAAAGATGAAATAGTTTGATGAAGCAAAGCAATGACCTTAAAGTCATTTTTGGACCTGTATGATGAGAATGCTGTCTGGAACTGTTAAAGCAATTAGAATGAATAAGATACAAGATGCACCACAAGAGTTAACTGAAACAACAGAAGAATCTCAAAAGAAAGCATGAATCGGGCTTCCCTGGTGGCGCAGTGGTTGAGAGTCCGCCTGCCGATGCAGGGGACACGGGTTCGCGCCCCGGTCCGGGAGGATCCCACATGCCGCAGAGCGGCTGGGCCCGTGAGCCATGGCTGCTGAGCCTGTGTGTCCGGAACCTGTGCTCTGCAACGGGAGAGGCCACAACAGTGAGAGGCCCACGTACCGCAAAAAGAAAAAAAAGCATGAATCAAGATTTTAGTGAAAAATTAATTTTCAATTCATGCTATCCATAGTTATTTGATGTTACTGTTGCTTATTATTAATATTACCAAAACTTAACAAAAAATTTTCAAAAATGTCAACATTTGGTTATTTCTCTTATAAAAGAACTAAAAAAAAATTCTTTTTTAATTTTTAAAATTTATTTTATTTATTTATTTTTGGCTACATTGGGTCTTCGTTGCTATGCACGGGCTTTCTCTAGTTGCAGTGAGTGGGGTCTACTCTTCATTGCGGTGCGGGGGCTTCTCATTGCTGTGTCTTCTCTTGTTGCAGAGCACAGGCTATAGGCGTGCAGGCTTCAGTAGTTGTGACGCATGCGCTCAGTAGTTGTGGGGCACGGGCTTAGTTGCTCTGCAGCATGTGGGATCTTCCCGGACCAGGGCTCAAACCTGCGTCTCCTGCATTGGCAGGCGGATTCTTTTTTTTTTTTTTTGCGGTACGCGGGCCGCTCACTGTTGCGGCCTCTCCCGTTGCGGTGCACAGCCTCCAGACGTGCAGGCCCAGCGGCCATGGCTCACGGGCCCAGCCGCTCCGCAGCATGTGGGATCCTCCCGGACCGGGGCACGAACCTGCGTCCCCTGCATCGGCAGGCGGACTCTCAACCACTGCGCCACCGGGGAAGCCCTAAAAAATATTTCTTAAAATGTCAGAGCCAGTGGATTTTCTAAATCAAAATAAACTGCAAGTAATTTGTTGAAAATATTCCAATAAAATGTAATAACATTAAAGCAAGGAAATGAAAGTGTTTACCTATCAAACAGGTCATTCACATATAAATAATTACTAATTATTTCTAATTTTAATGAAGACCATGTTTCTGGTCATTATAGATTAGAATGTAGTCTTAATTAAAGAGAAATTTGAACAAGTTAAATAATGCCCTGCTAATTTTTGTTTCTTTTATAATAACCCAATATTGGAAAATTTGAAATAAGAATCTAAGAAATACTGTACGTATCTAGATGTTCACCTAAAAGATATTCCTTTAACATATTCATTTAAAAAACGATAGCAATACATTTGATAGTAAAATAGCTTATAATATTTTTTGCAATAATGCTACTTTGTCACATGTGCCTTCATTACAGTTTTTTCAATGTATGTAAAATTTGTATGTAAAGTTCATTTCCTAATTTATAATAATTTAATGGTTTAATAATTTATTGACAATTCCAGTTACTCCTGCCTTAGCAGAGTGAAGTTTCTTCAACTGAAATGAATAATAAACAAACAAACAAACTACAATGACTTAAGAAATATTGGCTAACTTGTCATTCCTGTCAATAGAACACATGAAAATCTTAGTTATGCCTATATAATTAGTGATTTTGCTAAAATGAAGGCTATCAAATTAAGTTCATATAGTAAACATATAATAGTTAATTAACTATGGATGTATTACTCATCCAAGCATCACCAGCTCATCAACAGGACATGTAGACGTGCACAATTATGATTAATTCAGTCATCTTTGATCGTTTCCATCAGTCATATAAAAAACATAGCTTTATGTACATTTTCTCATTTGTCATTATGAATATTCACTTGTCAAGGTAAGAAGATAGAACATATTTTATTTAACAGTTTTTAGCTTTATTTGTAACTTCTAAACATTTAGACATAGAACCTATAGGCCTCCATTTGTTCTCTTGCCTTGGGCCACACAAATGTTAAGAGTGGGTCACTGCCTGGAGGGAGGTGGGTATCGACCTTGGGCCCACCCTCCTCTGGTGAGTTGTCCTAGAGGATGAAACCAGAGAGGCCCTTAAGTGTAGCTGGGCAGCCAGGGTAGGATTTTACACACCTTCCCCATCGCATACTCAGCAGGGGACCCACATTCTCACTGTTGTCCAGCAATCTTTAACAAGAGGGTAAACTTCTACAGCAACATTTAAAAATGCAAATGCACAATTAAGGTGATGCCTTCCTGTGAATGACTTAGTTGGTGTAGTCTTCCAGTTCAGCCATCCTTTGGCTGAATCATTCATTAATGAAGAGTACACTGTCATTTCACTATGGACAGTCCCCATCTGATTGGTACTGTTTGGTTTAGAGAGGAGAGGAAAAGTGAGTTGAGGAATTGAGAGAAGTCTTAAAATATGTGAAGGATTTTCCTGAGGGATTAGATTTCATCTGCATGTAGTGACCCAGTGAATGGTTGTTCAGGCTGTGATCAAGGGTACTCAGCTGAGGGGCAGTGGGGACTGAAATCCAGCTCCTGCTCTGCTCACCAAGCCGATGCCCGGATGCCAGGCTGAGTCAGCCAAAGGGGGCGTCTTTCTCTCATTCTCACAAAGGTGCTCTGTCGGCCAGCTGGGCCCTACCTGCATGACTCCAGAGGACAGAATTAGGCCCAAACAGTGAAAGTTATATAGACGCTGACTTGTGGTTAGTGTAAGGAAAAGGTGGTTTTTATAAACTTGATCTTGTTAATTCTTATAACAATCCTGAAAAGTAGGTACAATTATTGCCCTCACTTTACAGAAAAGAAAACTGAGGTTGAGAAGTTAAGCACCTTGCCCAGCATTTGAAAATGGCAAATGTAGGATGCAAAGCCAGGCTTTTCTCATTAAAAAAAACACGTATACCCATTCTACTCTGCACTATGATATGCTTTCTAACAATTCGAGCAATTCTATGATGAAATATGCTGTTTCTGAAGCTAGGATTGCCATATTTCTTTAAGTGTCTAAGAATAATTGAATGCCAACTCATCAGATATGCCATAAAGGGGACTCACATACCCATGAATAGTTGAATCAGGTGATGCCAACACAGTCCAGGTTCAGTCGGAAAAACAGAAGGCACTCGATGTATTTCAAGTACAAAGGATTTCAATGTAGGGAATTAGAGGCATAACCAACCACCGGCAGAGTTAAGGAACCAAGGTCAGAGAAGACACTGGAGATGATCTCAGGCTGCCACACTAAAGCAGATGTTTCACTAGAGTGCAAATTTTAAGAACCTCTGGAAAGCTCCTGGCTTCTTTCTCAGTCTATAGCACCAATTGAGGTCATTCTTTAGAATCTCACCTGGTAGTTCTTTAGAATCTCACATCAACTCATGTTGCTAGCTGTAAATTATGGCCTCTGCTCTTTGGTCTTTCAATTCTCGTGTGAGTGTCTCTTACTGGAAGAGACGCTGACTCTGAGCAGGACTGCAGGGAAAGAGAATTGTGAGAGATGTTGTTCCTGGCTAGAAGAGTGGTGGTGAAGCAAAATTCTTAAGCCCTGTCCCACCATAATGATGTAGGATTCTATGCTACTTACTAGTTACCAGACTTCCTCTCATTTTATAGTGAGTTGGAAGTTAAAAGAGCAGGAAGTTATCAGGCACCTTCAAGACCCCTTGTCACGGCGGGAAGGTATAGTACAGAAAGAAGTGTACCTGCAGAGGGAATTCCCTGGTGGTCCAGTGGTTAGGACTCTGGCTTTCACTGCCAAGGGCGTGGGTGGGACCCGCAAGCCACGCAGCCAAAAAAAAAAAAAAAAACATTAAAAAAGAAAGAAATGTACCTGCAGAAGCTATAGGTAAATTTTCACATGTCATCATTTTGCCTAAGATTAGAGCAACCTCAGTTGGGCTGGCCCAAAGAAAACCAGGTAGCTGCAAAAGTAGGCCTGCTCCTCAGACCTTAGGTCTGCTCTAATTTTAGAAAATTTAGTGTTTACACAAAGGATTATGCTCATAGGAAATATATTGTATTATGAATGACAAGTTTTAGGAGGCAATCTTTTTATGTATGGTGAATCATCAACTTTAGCTGGAAGGAAGCTAGACATCATTTGGTCTGAGGTACCCCAGACTATTTCTCTGAGAGCATGGTTGGAAGGTGTGGGTAGTATCAGGATGCCCTTCATTAGGAATCCTGGCCAACCATCCACAGGGAGAAATGGTGGCAAATAGGGCAGTGATAATGGATTTGCAGAGCTACCCTCTTAAGGATTCAAGACCTACCAATATTGCCCAACATGCTGGTTGGCAACACCCGTATTTTACTGCAACGATCAAGGGAGGTCAAGGGACTAAGCGAAATCACAAGCAAGTTAATGGCAGAGTCAAGACTGGAACTCAAGCGCCTCTATACCCAGCCTGAGATGTTTTCCATGTTAACATCCTCCACTTCTCATTCTATTACATCATATCTATTTATCTATCTATCTATGTGTCTATTATCTATCTATCCTACCATTCTTCCTTCTACCTACCCCTCTATCTTTCTATATCCATCTAATCACCTAGCTATGTAATCTCTCCTTTCATCCATCCATGTATGTACATGAGACTCTATGAAGATATGAGCAGGCATTTACTTCATTTTCTAGAGTTAATGGAAGAAAGGGAGTAGGAAACAGAGGAGCTATTGATTTTGTTTGTATGTTTTGGCTCCCACCTGAGTAAAGAAAAAGGTTTTAGTCACCAACACAGCATCATAACAATAGCAGGACCTATGAATTTTTCCAATATGTAATTCCAGGCTGAAGACAATGTATTTGAAAAACAGCCTAGCGTGCTGCAATGCTAAAACAGTAGGCCACTAGGGCTGTAATACATCAGCTACCGATAATGAGATTACGAACTCCTGTCTCCCAGTATTCTCCCTTCTGTGTCCCTGCACTCAATTTTGTTGCTGGGGAACACCCACTGCTGAAGTGAGGGAAGGGCCTTTGTTGATGTAAGCAAGTCTTTTGCTTACATTTGGTGTGAAAATTCTGGCTGCAATGTAAGTATCAGTTACCCTACATAGTCTTCCATCACCTTAGGAAATGAATCCTTGGAATAACTTGCTCAAAGTTAGAAAATCCTGTCTTTATTTACATATCTGAGCCTAATCATGGCATTTATGCATATGATTTGTATATTGTATTGAAAGAGATGTTGTCTTCTGCCAAGCCTTAGGGGAACAGTAATCAAATTCATTAATTACTAAACATATGGCTTACATCTGAAATACTTTGTCTAAATTTGGGGACTGAATTTTAAGAGGCACATTGATAAACGAGAGTATATTCAAAGGGTGACCAGGATTAATATTAACATAAAATATAATTTAAGAAAATGATTTATTGAGTACTATGCTAAGTACGTCACGTGAGTTGTTACATTTAATCCTCGCATCGTTGACTTGTGTCACACTTTTGTCAACGAGTGACTGAGGTCACATAACAAACCCTGATGTCAGAACCTGAGCTTTTACCTACTCACTGTACAGTGAGGACCCTGGAAACCATCTCATATGAGAAGCTGCAGAGGAGCAGAGTCTGGGCTGATGATGGAAAGAACTGGCACCAATGGAGACAAGTTACTGGATGGAAATTTAAATCTCAATAAAATAAGATACTTCCATCCTTAGAACTGAGCATTCAAACAAAAGCAGAAGGACTCATTTTTCAGGAGTGGATACAAGATTTCAACTCTAGTGGTGCTGGGATGAGGTGGCATGAATTGGGAGATTGGGATTGACATATATACACTAATATGTATAAAATAGATAACTAATAAGAACCTGCTGTATTAAAAAATAAAATAAAATTCAAAAGAAAAAATTTTAACTCTAATCTGTGATGTGAGCAAAATAGAACAAATAAATTGTTGTTCTAATTTCTACTTACTATTAGAAAAACAAAATCTCTTAAAAATTTAAAAATAGTAATTAAACAAATGTCTCTAAATTCCTACAATTTTTCATTGACTCCAGAGTGAATGCCAGCTTTAGGCCCATCTTCTCAAAATGTGTCCACTATCTTTTTTAATGTTACTTGGTCTTTAGAACTATGTAATTAAGTTAATGTATGTGGAAGTTAATGTATGTGGAAAACCATATCTTCTCAGGTGCCATTACATACATTAAATGTACGTAATGTATGTGGAAGTTCTTTAAAACTATGTAATTAAGTTAATGTATGTGGAAGTTAATGTATGTGGTACTGTAATGGTTACATACTGCACGGATATGAGGGATCAGTGAACAGAAAGAAAATGTATTTTAAGTCCACTTGATATTTTTCCTTCTGTATAATGATACAGATCTGCCTTTAAAGATCCTGAATCAACAGGACATCTGTCAGGTAAATATAGTTATACAAATGTAGCCAAGGCATATATATTTTCATTGGTTCAACTAATGTTTACCTAGTAGTAACTGGCACTTACATGTGTCAGTTATGCACTAGGTCTACAGAAATGATTAATATATGATTCTACCCTTTAGAAGTAGCATAAAGAAGTAGCATAAAAACAAAGAGTTGCAATTTAGAAAAATTAATGCTAACTAATAGAAATACGGTGTTAACAAAAATAAAATGAAATCAATAACATGTTTTAAAGTTGTGAGGCTGGATTTACTAAGGAACTCTTCGTGGCTTACATTAGCATCAGTAGTTACACTTTACCTGACACTGAAGAGGTCAGTATGGAATGCATTTGCTCTACAAATCTGCATACATACACCTCTACTAAATCATCCCTACATCGTGAAACAATTAGCATACTGGTGGAAATCCAGAAACTATGGTCCAGTGCATTCTCACTTTTGCATTGCCTTATTTCCTTCATGGCTAAACTTATGATCCAAGAGCAGGAGAAAATCTCTGCAAATAAAGTGTCGTAGACGGAATTTCCACACTGAGCAATGCCCTCGGTTAAGCTAGGGATAGGCTGTCATGCCAATGAAGGGAAAAGAAGCCATGGTCCTTGGAGGCTGAAACATTGGATCCCAATTCAGTCAGTAAGATGAGTTGGGAGAAGGACAGAGGCGGTAGCAGGAGACGTGTCACAACTTCACCATGCTGGCCTGCTCTTCACTATCACAGAAGATGGGAGATACATTTTAAAGTTTTGCCAAAGCACAATCAGGATTGACCTGTATAACATGTGGGCCAATAGCAGCAGCAGATTAATCATGCCAGTAGTTACCCAAGACTCAGAAGCACAGTGAACAGTAAAGAGTGACAAAGAGACACATATCATCGGGAAAGCATCTGTTGGTCTCGCCCATTTTTTTTTGTATGGCAAACCCCAGATTTCGTGTGAATACTTTTGAAAATGAATCTATATATGAATAAATGAAATAATAGGAAAGAAGGAGGAAGGAGAAAAGAAAGAAGTCATATTTACTGATTTTGACCACTGCGCTATGTCAAGCAGAAATATTAAAAAAGGGTAACTACAGTTTATTGAATACTACCTGTGTGCAAGTTTCTGTATTAAGCATTTCGCATTCATTACCTCATGGAGGCTTCATAACTGCCTCCTCATGTAAGAATTATGCCTGGGTTTACAAAGGAGAATACTTTCCCAAAGCCAGGAATGAGGTTGATTGAGAATTCAAAACCATATCTTCTCAGGTGCCAACACACGCTTTCTGCTACACCAGATAACACAAGTGTTCCTAGAGAGGGATGTGGAAAAGAACTGTTAAGAGGGCTTGGTAGTGAGTTGATGAGCCCCAGAACCTGTTCTAGATGTTGGAAAGAGAGTGGCAAACAAGACAGACAAGTTCCTGTCCTTGAGGAACGTTGGGGGAAGACAGTCTCAACATGTTAAAAAAAATAAAATCAAGAAGATAATTTTAGTTACTTGTAAGCATCATGAAGAAGATGAAGTAGGGTGCGAGAGAGAGGGACCAGAGGTGCTTCTTCAGCCAGAGTGGGAAGAGGCTTCTCTGAAGCGGAGCCGTTTGAGTGAAGACCAAGGAGAAGGGGGTGGCCGTGCAAAGATCCAGGGGACACATATCTCAAGAATGGCTCGGCTTGTTCTGGGGACAAAAACAAGGACAGAGGGCCAAAAGGAAGGAAATGAGAGTGGAGGGAGCTGAGGCCGGGGAAATAGGTAGGGTCCAAATTATTAGGGCCTTTTGGAGGTTGTTCTAGTTGTATGGGAACTTATTGGAGGGTTGGAGAAGAGGTGTGGTGTTACTCTGGCCCCTGGGTGAAGGATGCAGTTTTGAGAGGCAGGGGCAGAGGAGGGAAGAGTACCTCAAAGGCTCTTGCAATGTTCCAGGTGAGAGCCACTGATGACTCAGGCTAAGTTCATAGCCGAGCAAGTGATAAGAGGTTTTCAGGTTCAAAATCTATTTTGGAGGCAGTGCCGACAGAACTTACTACTGGCTTGGACATGGGTGAGAGGAAAAGATGAATCTAGAAACACTCTGGGTTGGGCAGATGGTGAGGAAGGCTTTGGGTGGCAAAGCTGAGGGCCAGGCCCTCACATCAGAAGGAAGAGGGTTGTGATGATTTAAGATCATACAAACAACTTTAAATGGGTGTGTTCAAAAATTTTAAGATGCCAGAAAGTACCATCAACCTTAGTAGGGAGAAGTCATCATCTTTAAATCATAAAGAACTGAGGACAGAAAGTTCATCTTTGAGGTGTATAATATAATTGTGTGTTATAAGAGTCTCTGGGGCTTCCCTGGTGGCGCAGTGGTTGAGAGTCCGCTTGCCGAGGCAGGAAACACGGGTTCGTGCCCGGTCTGGGAAGATCCCACATGCCGCGGAGCGGCTGGGCCCGTGAGCCATGGCCGCTGAGCCTGCTTGTCCGGAGCCTGTGCTCCGCAGCGGGAGGGGCCACAACAGTAAGGGGCCCGCGTACCGCCAAAAAAAAAAAAAGTGTCTCCACTGTATCATTTACCTGTTCTGAATCATAGACTGCTATAATCCATTATTATGTCTAAACTATGGTGAATAACTGCTATAGAAAATTAGAAAAGCAGATGTAGGCTGACAAATCCTTTATTTCGTTAGTATTTTATGTAGCCAGAAAACATTAATTGATTTAGCAATAATCTTTATAAATAGTCTACCAAAGAGGCATGACATTAAAATATCATTTCAATGATAGTTCTTCTCCGTACATGTTGGACTATATTACTAAGTTATAACCAACATGTGATACTTATATATTTGCCTTTTAACAATTTGATATGAATATTGTCATATATCTTTGAATTTTTATGGCAATCTTATTATTATTTGTTTTTTGCGGTACGCGGGCCTCTCACCGTTGTGGCCCTTCCCGCTGCAGAGCACAGGCTCCGGACGCGCAGGCTCAGCAGCCATGGCTCACGGGCCCAGCCGCTCCACAGCATGTGGGATCCTCCCGGACCGGGGCACGAACCCGCGTCCCCTGCATCGGCAGGCGGACTCCCAACCACTGCGCCACCAGGGAAGCACCATCCTTTGATTTTGCCATGATTTTTCTTATCTCTGACTTTGGTCCTGCCTTTTCTCCTGCCCCGTACACTCTTCCCACTCCCCTTTTCACCACCTCTCTTTCTCTAGCCAACTTCTCCTTATCCTTTGCCATAGACATACCTTTCTCCAAGAAGCATTCCCTAACCCTTCATGCCATCCCCAGGCTGGGTTAGATGTCCCTCCCCCATGTTGCCATGGCCTTCTGTAGTACTACAATCATTACACTTATCAACTCCCTTGTACTACATTTATTTTCCTCTCTCTTTTCTCTGGTGCATAAGATCTGGAAACTCAGAGCCTCACTTGTATTATTCATGATTGTATCCTCAGGGATACAACAGGGTCTGTCACATTTGTGCGATGAATATACAACCTTTAATCATTTTTTCTAATGTGAAAACAGAATTCCATTCAATTATTGACTTGCCCAAAACCTCACACGAGGTTAGTGTGTAGCCCTTTTTAAATCAGGTTGGGTATTGATCATTGTAGCACTAATTTTTCCCTATTTCCTCAAGAAGAACCATAAACACCATGCCAGAATTGTTGCCATTTCTGAGTGGAGAAAGAAAAGAGATGGTCACACCATTGAGGTTTAACTGTTTTACTAAATAAAGTGTATGATGATGGTTGATGGGTTGTATTTTGTGTAATCTAATGGATTTACTAGATATTTGTGCTTGGGTTGACTAGAAGGATTTATTAACTATCAAGCTAGAAAATACAAAATACAACATAAGCAGGTAGGTAGGTGGAGAAAGGAAGGCTACCTTCTAGAGCCAGGAATGAAAGAGAGGGTCATGTCTACAACCAGTAGTGCTGGTAGTTAATAAATGTAGGTCTCAAGTCTTAAAATTTGTGACATGGGAAGGTCATATCATGAAAGTCTTCTGTGCAGCTGAAAAAAATAATTGCTCAATAACTGAAGATTATATATATCAAAGTGTATCCTTTGATATATCTATAGAAGTACTTTTTGTTTTCTTAGAAATGGATTTAATATCTGCTATTATTTTCTACCACCATAAAAATAATGACCATAAATATATAAACCAGGTTCGAGGTAATATCCAATTCTATACTCTCTTGCCCAAGAAACTACTGTAAGAATAGTGACATGAAGTATAAAAAAAAAAAAAATCACTTTTTTCCTCCCAAATCACAACATTTTCATATGGGGGAGAAGAATTGTTGTCAATTTTAGCAACTATAACTTGGATTGAAACAAATACTGCTGCGCGCGTGCGCGTGCACGCGTGTGTGTGTGTTTGTGTGTGTGTGTATGTGTGTGTGTGTGTGTTCCATTAGTTACAATCCATCTATGAAACATCGAAAGTCTCTCTTGCAAATCCCTTCTTGGGACAATTTGCAGTGTCATAAACAGAGAGAAACATCAACATCTATATTTGCAATCTGTCTCGTAATTTGCACCAAGTATGTGGCGCTTCATTCTATCTGACACAGTATCATAAAAAACAAAAATCTCAAACTATGGGCAAATACAAAGGGGCTAAATTAAAGTGTCTGTTTATCTATCACTCCACCTGGTGAAGAATAACCGACAGCTGATCATTCATCTGCCATTTTCTACATGAGCAAAGTAAAGAGAGATAACTCACTCTCAGATGAAGACATATTTTCTGAGAAATCGACAGTCATACATTATATTGGTATACATGTATGTGAATAAGGGTCTTAGAATATATATCCATATTTCTGTCTGTGTATGAAATTTTGAACGCCCTCACGATCACCACCACCGCCCTCCCCCCATTATTTTTTACAAAAGAAAGATTTTGAATAATAGTTCTTAAATTCCAGCAGGTATAAAATTTGTGAGGATTCACAAACTTGATTGCTAACAAACTGATAATAATTTGTGAATTGAGCTACTAGTCCACAACCAAAAATATTTAGTTTCAAGAAAGAGAAAAAAGTGGAGGAAGCCAAAGTAGAAAAGAGTGGGGTAAGATATCTCCTCGCACAATGAAAAAACTTACACACATTCACAACCACACATGTGCAAATTTATAAATGAGAGGCCTTCAAAACAATAGTGAAAAAATGAAAAGAGTGCAGATATTTTGTAAATTAACTCTCTAGAGAAAGATAATTACATTATTAACAGGGGCACTCAGTCACTTTTTTCCCACTTAGAGTGTGGGTTGTTCGTATCAAGGCCTGTCATCAGATTTACAGAGCATTTACTAACTGGAATTTTAATAAAAATAAAAAACGGTATTAAAAAATTGAAAGCTAACAAATTTGATTCAAATGGATACTGAACTCCAGGCAAATGTGTTGTTTGAATTCTGCCTGATGTACTGCTGCCGCCAGGAAGCATTAAAGTAATAGTGACTGGTCAATATGTGCTTACATATCACATGTCAGGCTTAGCAGGAATGTCCTGCTCTTAGAAAATTATATTGTTAAAAATAAGTGACAAAGCTTGAGCTTCAAATCCATAAAGACATTTGGAGGAACTGAAGCATGCTTATAATAAAAGCAGGATTTCTAAAATAGAGAGAGGCTAGAGCTCATGTAGCATCTTGCCAAGTAATCAGATAAAAATGATTACACAAATTTCCAACAATAAATTCCTCCTGCATTTGCTGAGTGAGCACACAGGGAAGGAAAGAAGCACATCCTTGGAACCATATTTGTATCTATCAGACTTTTCTGTGGAGGCTTTATAAGCATTTGTTTCCCCTTTCTCCCCTTTAATGCTCCTTCTGAACAGATCTTGAGAAGCCCTTGAAATGGAAAACTCAAACTTAAATCCAGACTTAGAGCCAGGATCCATTTCTTGACAATGAAAAAAGAGAAAAAATCATCTCAAACTTCCTTGTCATTATCCAAGCAAATATCCTATCTATCATAAGAATTGTGGTTCCTGGGTAACAGATTAGGTACATCAATAAAATACTGTAACCACAGTTTGAGACAGATGCCCTGATTTGTATAAGTCAGAGGTTCACCAAGGTCATATGGAATCCTAAGCATATTTATCACTGGCCAAGCTTCAAACTGAGTTTTAAATTTTGTCAGACGTGAAAAACTGCTACCAGATGGTGTCAAGACAATTCCTCTCTGTGTTAAAAACACACACTTAGGTACAGTCAATAGTAAAAATCAAATAATTAGTCTGAACACCAGTATACACCTGGCACCATTCCTATTACAGGTTAGGAGGTACATTATTATGATTTCTGTCTCTCTCAAATTAAGAAAGCCCACACAAGTAATACATAGTTGCCTGTAACACAATTAGAAAATGATGATTTTCTAGAGCTATGGATCATCCCAAGCCAATAGGAAAAGACAGCATGTTATTCCAAATAGTACTCCTATTTCCAATGGCAAGAGAGAATTAGAGGTTTACTCCCTGCCACCTCATCTGCACCCCGAACCCCCTTCAACTAAATGAAAATTAGTTGATACTGTGAGATGTTCAGTCTGTGTTATATAAAAGACCTCCCCCCATTACTGTAAATTCCCATATCATGTGGCTAAGTTCCAGTCTTTAATTAATCTAAAAACACAGTACAAACATTTGGAAGCTCCTCAGATGTGAGAAACCATAAGCTATTGGTCCACAAAGTAAAAAGTAGAAGGCATAAGGCAACTCTGACAAGAAGAGCATTAAAATATCCAGATTAGTAAAATAAACTAGAAAAAATATCACATATTATAAAGCACAAGGAAGACTTATTACCAGTTAATTTGTAGTATGTTTGCTTTTTAAATATTTTAGAAAATATGAAGTATTATATTTCATAACAAGTATTTGTTTAGCTCCAGTCTGCTGTGGCATTTCACTGGGTGAAATGGGGGTCCAGGGATCTAGAATCACAATTCCTCTAGCTGTTAAGATGAAAATCGCATTCTGTTTTAAAATGTGGATCTGAGAGACAACAGATGAATCCTGGCAATGGTCATTTGTAAATGTAGAATATCACAAAATGCTGGGGGAAATTCTTCTGTTTGAATCATTCTAGGTGTCCAGAATCTCTCATTAGGGCTCCTATTTCCCCCATGAGTCCTGCCTACTACACTGTCAGAATGAGTGCATCATGTAATTTTAATTATCATCCTTCCTGCAGAGCAAAGTTTTCATGCTAGGAACTGGCCGAATTACAGGACTTCTGGCATTTTGTTCATTTCCTAGAAAACCATCACTTTGGATAGGGTTCTGTTTCCCCCACATCTCAGTGGAACACAATAAAGATTTTATTCTCTGCTCCAATAATTATTGGCAAGAGCATGATGCCTCCCTCTGTCATCACACAGGAAAAAGTACAGGAAGAAGATCCCAGGAATGGGGAAGATGGGGTAAAGTGAGGTCACAACTGGCAACAAGAAAGCCATCCAGCCTTTGAACACAAAGATGGTAAATGTCTACTGTTTTTTAAACGTATTATTTTTGGCAGGGTTGCATATGTTCTCTGTGCTCATTCCACGAATCTGGCTGATTATTATTCCAATCACCAGAGGAAGAGAGAGTCACATTAATTTGTAGTAATTAATAGCACTGATGCATTTGACAGCGCATGTTAACAAGCCTCTTTGATTGTTTGGATCTCTAACTGCGGCCCTTCTTGTTTGCATCACCTCCAAGGAATTCATAATATCAAAGCTTAACGGTATCTGATACTTGTCAAAATGCAATTTATAAAAGTTTAATTCTTTTATTGATTTAGTTTGGTTTTGATGCCTGCAGAGTCAGCTCCCTTGACAGAACTTAGCGGATTCAAATGCTTGTCACCAGCTCGGCCTCCTTTTTGCAGGGAACAATTGCCATAGGCCAAGCCAACAGGCATGGTTTAATTGCCATTAATTAAAAGCATAAATCTCTTTTTTCTTCAGTTGCTCTGCTCTTAAAGGGGGCTGCACATATCTCTCTTTTCCTGGGTTTGTCAGAACACCTTCTGGCAAGCAAAGTTAACCCATTCCATCTTTCTAAGCACTTTCTAGGATAATCTTTTGAAGCATTGCTCTTATGATCTGATGTGAAATGCATGCGGTTCGGTGATATTTAACAAACTGGATTTCTTCTTTATTGCAGTATAATGAGGTCAAATGAATCCCTCCATGGGTTGTATACATGCTTAAATGGTTTTTGCATCAAATTCTTTTTGACAGCAAATAAAACAGCAGCCAAACAAAACATCAGCTACTTAAAATTAGAAGGGAGGGGGTAAGAGGATAGGGAGGGGGGAAGAGGATAAGGATGAGCCTTTAAAACAAAAACACATATATGCTTTTTAACATTAGGTGCAAGTAACCTTCCAACAAAATAAATCTGTCTGGTCATTTTCAGATTGGAAGCAATTAGTGAGATTCTTGGGATAAGGGGAAGTGCTGAGTTTAAGAGAGCCCAAATGATTATACAGTAAATATTATTCCCGCTCCGTTTACCTCTAGTATTATCATTAAGTCTATTTCATTTAGAAGGGATCCAGTGATGTTGTGAGCAAGGTAAGAATAATGAGCAGAACTCATCGCTCACTTTGATGGGGGAAGGTAAAGAGGGTGGGTGAAGTGGGTATGTTCTTTTTATTATTTTTTTTTACTTGCCCACAATTATCCTACGAAACGATTATCCACCAGGCTTTGCTATTCAATGGCGGTGTCAAAACAATTCGGTTTCCTCTGGCTGCCAAGCGCCTTCTCTTTCCCCCTCAGTCCTACCGCCGTTCGGGGAAGTGTCGCTGTAAGCAGATTATTGCTTTAAAGCATTTACACATATTAGTTTTGCTGCATCTGCCAGCTTTAGCAGAATTGCCGACCCGCGGAAGTCCTCCTCGCTTTATTTAAAAGGAAAAAAAAAAAAAAAAGTTCCGCGCCGGGCTGCTCTGCGAGCTCAGCGCATGAATATGTTATGCATCTGTTTTCACCCGGTCAGGCTGGGGAGAGTGATTGATTTTTGGCCCCAGTGCACTTTTTGCGAAAATCTTTAAGCGAATGCGGTGTTGTTTAATTGGGAGCGCTCGAGCTAGACTTGCTGCTGCTGCTGGAATCTCTGGAAATACGAGG